>NW_020851464.1:0-10451 GCF_000972845.2 Larimichthys crocea | reverse complement strand
TCTATTAAACCCTAACCCTTAACCCTAACCCTAACCTAAACCCTAAACCTAACCCTAAACCCTAACCCTAACCCTACCCCCTGACCCTAACCTAGAACCTAACCGTCTAAACTAACCCGAACCCTAACCTAACCCTAAAACCGAACCACTAACCCAAACCCTCAACCCTAACCCAAAACCCAGAACCCTAACCCGAACCCTAACCCTAACCCTAAACAACCCTAAAACCCGAACCCTAACCTAACCCTAACACAACCCGAACCCTAACACTACTAACCCTACCCTAACCCTAACCAACCCTAACCTAACCCTACTAACGCTAACACTAACCCAACCGAACCCAACCCGAACCCTAACAATACCCGGAACCTACCCCGAACCTAACCCTAACCCTAAGAAACCTAACCCTAACCCGAACCCTAACCCTAACCCTAAACCCGAACCCCTACCCTAACCCTAACCCTAACCTAACCCTAAACCCATAACCTAACCCTAACCCTAATAACCCTAACCTACCTAACCCTAACCCTAACCCTAACCCTAACAAAACCCGTAACCTAACCCTAACCCTAACCCTAACCCGACCCTAAACCCTAACCCTACCCGAACCCAACCCTAACCCGAACCCTAACCCTAACCCTAACCCTAACCCTAAACCCTAACCCGAACCCGAACCCGAACCCGAACCACCTAACCCCCTAACCCTAACCTAACCCAACCCTAACCCCAACCCCTAACCCTAACCTAACCCTAACCCCTAAACCCTACCCTAAACCGAACCCTAAACACTAACCCTACCCCTAACCTAACCCTAACCCGACCCTAACCCTAACCCTAACCTTAACCTAACCCTAACCCAACCCTTAACCTAACCCTAACCCTAACCCCTAACCCTAACCCTAACCCCTCACCCGAACCCTAACCCTAAAACCCTAACCCTAAACCCTAACCTAACCCTAACCCCTACCCTAACCCGAAACCTAACCCTAACCCTAACCCTAACCCGAACCCTAACCCTAACCTAACCCTAAACCCTAACCCTAACGCCTAACCTAACCTAAACCCTAACAACCCTAACCCTAAAACCCTAACCCTAACCCCTACCCTAACCCTAACCCTAACCCTAACCCTAACAGCGAAAACCCTAACCCTAACCTAACCTAAACCCTATAAACCCTAACCTAACCCTACCCTAACCCTAACCCTAACCTAACCCCGAACCGCACCCAGAAAAACCCGAAAACCCTAACCCTAACCCTACCCTAACCCGAAACCCTACCCCTAACCCTAACCCTAAAAACCCTAACCCTAAACCAAAAATACCCCTAACCCTAACCTACCCTAACCCTAACGGGCCTAGGACCGAAGCCGGCGGTCGACCCTAACCCTAACCCTAAACCTAACCCTAAAACCCCACCTAACCCTAAGCCCTAACCCTAACCCTAACCCTAACCCTCACCCTAACCGTAAAAACCGAAAACTAACCAGAACCCTAACCCTACCCTAAACCCTAACCCTAACCCTAACCCTAAAGCCCTAACCAGAACCCTACCCTAAACCCTAACCCTAACCTAACCCTACCCTAACCACTAACCCTAACCCTAACACTAACCCTAACCCTACCCTAACCCTAACCGAACCCTAACACTAACCCTAAACCCTAACCGCTAACCCTAAAAAAAACCCTAACCCTAAACCTAAACCCTACCTAACCCTACCCTTAACCCGAACCCAACCCTAAACCCTAACCCTAAACCCTAACCCATCACCCGAGACCCTACCCTAACCCTATAACCCTAAACCGAACCCTACCCGACCCTATAACCCTAACCCTAACCCTAACCCGCTAAACCCTAACCCTAACCCGAACCCTAACCCTAACCCTAACCCTAACCTAACCGAACCTAACCCTAACCCTAACCAACCCTACCCTAACACTAACCCTAACCCTAACCCTACCCTAACCCTAAAACCCTACCCGAACCCTATAACCCTAACCCTACCCTAAACCCTAACCCTAACCCTAACCCTAACCCTACCCTAAACCCCTAACCCGAACCCTAACCCTAACCCCTAACCCTAACCTAACCCGAAACCCTAAACCCTAACCCTAACCCTCCCTAACCCAACCATAACCCTAAAACCCTACCCTAACCCTAACCCTAACCCTAACCCTAAAACCCTAACCTAACCCTAACCCTAACCTAACCCTAACCCTAACCTAACCCTAACCCTAAGCCTACCCTAACCATAACCTAACCCTAACCCTAACCCTTAACCCTTAACCCTACCCTAACCCTAACCCTAACCCTAACCACTAACCCTAACCCTAAACCCTAACCCTACCCTACCCTAACCCTAACCCGAACCCTAAACCTAACCCTAACCCTAAACCCTAACCCTAAACCCTAACCTAACCACTAAACCTAACCTAAACCGCTAACCCCTCATCATTCCGAAGTGGACTCCAAGTTTGTTTTCGACAAACAAGAAGAACTACACTGGAGCCACAAACGCCAGGTCAATGCTTGAAGCATTGGGCTATATGTAAATGCAAATGTCCCCATAAGCCCTCACAGTCAGGAGGGGTCAAGAAAATGTTTTTTTTTTGAACACAAAAATTCAAAACCAACCGGCCCGAGCTCACACTCCTAAATAGAGCCTTTCCTTCATCCGACCGAGGGAGTCGAAAGACGAGCTGGAACCGCAGATGGGACTTGCAACAATATCATAGAGACTCAAATTGAAGCTTATTTTTCCAACATAATAGGGACACGAGCAATTACCTACCCCCTTTAAACCAACAATCAAGAATGGAGCCCCCGACACCTCAGCCAATTACCACCAGAGAATCACAGAATTGATTAAAGCAGACTTTATATAGTTCGACAGACAACTTCCACCTCCAGACCCAAAACCAAATTTGATTGACCAGGGTGAAAACAGAGCTCTCCTCACAGAATTGGAAAATAAAACTAATCAATAAAACCCATCAGATAAGGGGAGTGCAGTGGCATTATGGACAGGGAACAGTATCTCTACGAGGGCCACACAGACAGTTGACTACAGGAGATATGATTCCACCTTTAAAAGACCCCCATTTATCCTGAAACGAAGAAAATGGTGAGGAGATTCTTCAAGTCCATTAAAATAAAAAATTAGAATAAAAAACAATTCACTTACCTGCAGGCAATCCGATCTCCGAGACCAGGCGCTTTGATCAGCCCCCCGAGATCCACAAGGAGGCCCCTCTGCAATGGAGCGTTCACCGTTTGAAACCCCCGGGGGAACCCATCGTCCAGACGCGAACAGGCGAGCCTTATCAACGGCCCAAGTTATTGATTATTACATCAATCCCCCCTATCGAACAGACACACTGGGGTACCTTAAAGCACCCTACCATTTTGGTAACACGGTGAGAAACAATATGCAGATACCCCCAAAATCTATTCCTCTTTACAATGGACATAGAAAGTCCTCTATACTAAGAGTGATATAGATGAGGGCAATCTCCGGCCATAAAAAAAATACATTTTAAATCAGAATACCCAGACAAAAATAGGCGAAAAAGAGATTCTTCAACTATGGGAAATTAACCAGTAGGAACGATATTTGAATTATGAAGCAAGTTTTTACCTGCAAAATTAAAGGGACTGCCATGGGCCAAGAATTTGCAACCAGCCTATGCAAATATTCTTTATGGCTGAGTGGGAGAAACCCTTGCCCTGGCTCCTGTAAACAAAAACCAACCCCATATTATTATATATAGATGATGATATCTGGGGAGGCTGGCCCAACTCCATGGAGGATTTTTTTAATCAATTTTTTAACTTCACCTTGGAATAGTCACAAACAAACCCGCCATCAAGCTGAAATCCACCACAACCAGCGACACATATGGGATTTTTCCTGAACACAACCACCTACAAGGCAATAAATTTTCAAGAAACAACAATTGGACATTAAGTGTTCTTTGAGACGGATACTAACGCTCTAACTCCATAGGAAACGAGTTGTACACCCGAAACAACGACCTACAAGGGTTATTAAAATCACAACTGCTCTACAACTGCTGCTGCGTTTCCATAGGATCTGTACTCACAAGAGCGACTTCATGGAGTCCACAAAACGCTCTTCAAGGCATTAGCCGCCAGAGGCTATGCCGCTCTTTCAGAAGGGAGGCCCTCAAAAGTCCTGGAGACACGGCCCATGACAACACAGAACTCTCCTCCCATTTGCCACCACTTACTCCAAACCTGCAACAATTAAGTCGGAAGATTAAAGACAACTTATAACAAAATCAATTTGACATCGCATAAAAGACATAAAATAATAGCAGCTTTCATAAAAAACAAAACTCTCCAGGTACCCTGGTTAAGGTCCAAAATTAAACCCTGATCACCTCGAAAAAACCGAGGGTCGGGGCAAGTTTTTAAAACACGTACCTTGGATACGCAGCCACTTCGAAACAAGACAGCTTTAAGCTATGGCCTGGGAAATCACCACGCCAAAAATTGTGTCTATATAATTTATTGTGACAACGTGCGGCTCCAAAATGTTGGGGAAACAAAGAACACAATGCTTCAGCGTTTCACCCAGCATAGATACAATATTGGCAGACAAAGAGAAACACACACACCTCTCGTCAGCCATTTTGTTGCCCATGGATGGTCGTCAGTTCGGGCCACGGTCATCCAGTGTGATCCAGGCTGGAGCACCGCCCAAAGGATCCGGGCTGAAAGAGACTGGATCAGGAAATTGGACACGGTTCATCCGAAGGGCTTAAATCTGAAATAGGCCTCGCCTTACCCGGAGCAGGATGGCCCGTGCATGGAGACTCGGCACCGCTTCGCGGCACCGAGTCTCACCCACTTCCCATGTCCTAACCCGCCAGCGCCTCCTGTTCCTGTGGGAGGGTTGAGGCCTTTCCTGGCTTTACCTTCGACCCTAAAATCATCCACGAGATAGGATAAATTACTTACCTCTTATTTTAATTTATATTTCTCTCAGGACGTACTCCTACGACCTCTGACCTGGACCCCTAACCCTAACTTTACCTGTTTGAATCTTAATTTTAACCCCCCACCCGGTGATACTATTCCTAACCCTAACCAATTGTAACCCCAATGCCTAACCCTAACCTGGGTGAATCTCTAATTTTAACCCCCCACCCAGTGATAATTTCCTAACCCTAACCAATTGTAACCCCAATGCCTAACCCTAACCTGGGTGAATCTTCAATTTTAACCCCCACCCAGTGATAATTTCCTAACCCTAACCAATTGTAACCCCAATGCCTAACCCTAACCTGGGGAGGAATTTAAGTTTAAGAATTTCTGTCTATTTTTTATCATTATTCCTTTTTATTTTATTATTTTTTTAATTTTTTTTTATTCTTTATATTTTTTATTCTATAATTTTTTATTCTATTATTTTATTTTATTATGTTTATTTCTTTTATTTTTTTTAATTTTTTAATTTTTTATTTTATTTTTATTATTTATTGTATTATTTCATTATGGTTTGATTATTTTAATTTTTATTTTTTATATTTTTTCCTTATTTTTTTCATATATTTTCAAAAAACCGTTGTCATACAAGGGGTTAATGGGCTATTATTCCAACCGAGGGGAGCTGTGGGGTTTTAAATTTTAAACTCAAACGATGCACAGACTGGCAGTCGGGCCACACCCCTGTCTGTAACTGCAGGGCGGGGAGCATCTCTGTCTCACTTGCCTCTTCACAGAGCTGCAGAGAGCATCGTGGAGCTACAGAGAGAGAGAGAAACACTTTTTTCCATATACATTTTTGCATTTTTTGAATTTTTTGGGAACAGGCTAACCTGAAGAAGGTCTAATAAAGACCGAAACGTTGTTTATAGGCTTGTTCCAATTTTTTCTGAGATTTTTTGCATTTTTTTAATTTTTCCATTTGCATTTTTTGAAAAATCTTTTTTACCTTTTTTCCTCTTTTCGGCGCCTCAAGGACAAAATGTACGGTGGCAACAGGGATGATGGTTGGACAGTAGTCTCCTACCGGCGTGACCGTTTTAGACGGCCCCGAGAGGGGAGACCCAGCCATCGCTTACCCGAGCACCGCTCACCTTACTTTCATGAGGCCACAGGGCAGCGACCCACTTATGCGTCCGTGGTGAGAGGCCGCGGACGCCAGGGCAGCTACCCTCAACACCACCACTACGTGGAACATGGCTATAGGCCACAATTTTTCGTACCAGGGGGCCGTAGGGCCCCCACCAAACAACACCCGCGGAACATCATCAACAGAAACACACACTACACCACACACAGGACGGGGACAAACACACGGAAGGAGAACTACACAACACAAAGGACAGGGATAAACACACGGAGGGAGAACCACACAACACAGAGGACAGGGATAAACACACGGAGGGAGAAGAGGGAGGGAAAACCTGTGGAAAAAAAGACACAGTCCTCAGACCCGAACTTTGGGATTAAGGTCAGAATGATGCACAAGGTCATTAAAATGGCCCACCACCTCAGAAATGTGCTGCCTCAAAAGCCGCCCCCCCCTTCAATTAGAAAATTAACAGAAAATCTGACCACAATAATCAAACCGGCCAGCCCTAATGAGGAGACCAGGCTCCTCATTGAGGGAAATGCCAAAAATTGGGAACTCACCACCATGATGATCTTAAGGGACCATTACACAGACTCCATGGAGATGGGGTGTGGAATGCCCTTGCCGTGGGCTGGGGGAGGGAGAGTGGCGGGAGCCCTTCCAGATCGCCACTGTCTGGGCCAAGCGTAACTTGGGCAAACGGCTCCAGTCGGAGACCCTGGAGCATGTTGAGGCCCTCATGGCTGGCCATCTCGACCCGACTACGGAGGAGGAGGATGGGACAGGCCCGGATGGCGGGCCCCCCCCACCTCCACCACCACCTCCACCTCCTGCAATGGGGAAACAAAAAACAAAAACAATCACAAAACGTGTGTCCAAAATGAAAAGAGACACAAACAGGGGAAACAGTGAACTTAAAGGGAGAGGGGAGACACACACGGAGCCCCAGGACCTCCCTTCACTCATTGTACCAGAGACACCGACCAACTCTCCACTACCTGTTCAGGCCCTTGAAAGACCTTGGGCTCCCACCTTGGTTACCACAGCCACGATGACTGTGGAGACAGGTGGTTGGTCACCCCCACAGGAGGAAAACCTGATTGATATAGCAGACCGCGATATCTCAGGCCCCCATCCCCATTGACCCACCATCCCCAACTCATCTCTTAAAACCCCAAGAGGTGGTAGGACAGATGATTGCTACCAGACTAGTCCTGGAAAAACAAACACAGACATAACCTCTACACGAGGTTCCCTCTCGCGGCCTGGATGCTCTTGTGCGCACGGCTGCCACACCGACGTCCGACTAGTGGATCCATGTGACTCGATCACAGTCCTCTCGGAGGAGGGGAGGGGCCTTGGACAACACTCTTCACGGGCCAAGCCATCCTGACGGTGTCCCCTCCTCCACCAACCCAGGCACACTCCGGCCAACGTGCGGAGACCATTAGGAGATCTTCCTTGTCGACCATGAGACAGTGCTCACATGCCTTGCGGTCCCACGACCGGTCGCCAAAGCCCACCACAGCCAGGTCCACCATCTGCCGCAGACCTAAAACGACAACATCAGCACAAAAACACAAATAACCTCCAAGACTGTTCTCTCTCGCACCATGCCTGGCAAGCATGGTTTGCTACGTAGGGGACTTAATTTCGTCCAGGATGCCCCCTTTCGAGTGCCAAGAGCTCAACATTGACAGCATTCGGGAGCACATTCGCACACGCTCAAGGTTTTTGAATTAGACTGCCCACCACCTCGCCCGGTGGAAAATATTTTATCTCATTTGCCTCAAATCCATAGAAAGGCACAAATAAAACGTCCTGACTCAGCCAGTTTACTAGACCACAATGGCGGCCGCCTGAGAAAAATTTCCACTGGCTGAGTTGGGTTGCCTTTAATCAATTTCTCCCCTCACTTACCTTCTACAGGGAGAATCCTTGCCACTAAACTCCCTCAATAACCAGATGTGCAGCAAGCGATGCCCTCATCATTCCGAAGGCTGGACTCCAGTTGTTTTCTCCAAACAAAGATAACATACACTGGAGCACACAACAGCCAGGTCAATGCTTGAGCCACTGGAGCTCATATGTAAAAATGCATGTCCCCCTAAGCCCTGCACAGTCAGGCGGGTCAACGAAATGTTTTAGTTTTGACAAAAAAATTTCAAACTCACCGGCCCGCAGCTCACCACCCTAAATAGAGGTCTTTCCTTCATCCCGACCGTAGGGAGTAGAAAGACGAGCTGGAACGCAGCAGATGGACTTGCAACACAATATCATAGGAGACTCAAATTGAAAGCTTATTTCCAACATAATAGGGACCCGAGCATTACCCCCTTTACCAACAAATCAGAATGGAGCCCCCTAGCCAAATTACCACCAGAGATACAGAATTGATTAAGCAGGGACTTTTACCTTATTTCGACAACAACTTCCACCTCACAAGACCCAAACCATTTGACCAGGGTGAAAACAGAGCTCTCACAGAAATGAGAAAAATATAAAAACATAATCATAAAAACCAGCAGATAAGGGGAGTGCAAGTGGTCATATGGACAGGGACAGTATCTCTACGAGGGCCACGACAGTTGAACGAGAGGAGATATTATTCACCCTTAAAAGACCCCATTTATCCTGAAACAGAAGAAAATGGTGAAGAGATTCTTCAAGTCATTATTAAATAAAAATTTATCAATAAAAAAAACAATTCACTTACCTGCAGGGCATCCGATCCCGAGACCCCGGCTCTTTTATCTATCCCGAAGATCCACAAGGAGCCCTCTGCATGGAGTCCCCTTTGAAATCCCACTGGGAGACCATCGTGTCAGACTGCGACCGCGATGACCTATCATACGGCCCAATTTATTGATTATTACATCAATCCCCTTGAAACAGAACCTGGGTACCTTAAAGACACCTACCATTTTGTGAACACGGTGAGACAATTGCCGAATCCCCCAAAATCTATTCTCTTTACAATGGAATAGACAGTCTCTATACTAATATTGATATCGATGAGGGCATCCAGCCATAAAAAAATTTTTTATCAAAATACCCAGACAAAAATAGGCCAGATAAGAGATTCTTCACACTATTGGAAAACCTACGTAGGAACGATTTGAATTTGACAGCAAGTTTTACCTGCAAATTAAAGGGACTTGCCACGGGGCAAGAAAATTTGCACACCAGCCTCTATGCAATATCTCTTTATGGCTGAGTGGGAGACCTCTGCCCTGGCATCCTGTAAACAAAAACCAACACATCTATATAGTATCTGGATGATATCTCGGGGAGTCGGGCCCCACTTCATGGAGGATTTTAATCAATTTTTTATCACCTTGATAGTCACACCCGTCCATCAAGCTGAAATCCACCACCGCGACACATCAGTGGATTTCTGGACCACAACCACCTACAAGGGCTATAAATTTTCACGAAAACAACAAATTGGACATTAAGGTGTTCTTTAAGGGACGGATTACTCACGCTCTACTCCATAGACGATTCACCCGAAACACACCTACAAAGGTTATTAAAATCCAACTCTGCGTTTCCATAGGATCTGTACTCACAAGAGCGACTTCATGACGGCCACAAAAACGCTCTTCAAGGCATTCGCCGCCAGAGGCTATGCCCGCTCTTTCAGAAGGGAGGCCCTCAAACGTTCCTGGAGACCGGGCCCATAGGACCACCAGGAACTCCTCCCCTTGTCACCACTACTCCAGACTGCAACACAATTAATTCGGAAGATAAAGACAACTTTTATAACCAAATCAATTTGACATCCCTAAAAGAACATTAAAATAATAGCAGCTTTCAGAAAAACAAAAAATCTCCAGGATTAACCTGGTTAAGGCCAAAATTAACCCTGATCACCTCGAAACCGAGGTCAGGGCAAGTTTTCAAAACTTAACCTTGGATACGCAGCCACTCGACAAGACAGTCTTCACAGATGGCCCCGAGGGAAATCCCCACTCCAAAAAAATTGTTGTCTATCTAATTTTATGTGACACTGCGGGCCAATATTTTCTTGGGAAACAAAGTACAACAATGCTTCAGCGTTTCACCCAGCATAGATACAATATTGGCAGACAAAGAGAAACACCCACACCTCTCTCAGCCATTTTGTTGCCCATGGATGGTCGTTCAGTTCGGGCCACGGTCACCTTCCAGTGTGATCCGGGCTGGGCACCGCCCAAAGGACTCCGGGCTGAACGAGGACTGCGATCACGGACAACGGGACCACGGTTCAGCCCGAGGGCTTAAATCTGAAATAGGCCTCGCCTTACCTGGGCAGGATGGCCGTGCAGGAGACTCGGCACCGTCGCGCGGCACGAGTCTCCCCAACT
>NW_020851463.1:0-12350 GCF_000972845.2 Larimichthys crocea | reverse complement strand
ACTCTTCAGAAAATCACACAGCAGCTTCACTCCGAATCCTGCAGCTTGTGTAGCTCAGGTTCAGCTCTGTCAGGATGGGAGGGGTTGGACCTCAGAGCTAAAGACCAAGAGAACACAGCTGATCTCTGAACCAAACTGCAGCCCTCACAAACCGGATAAGAATAAACAATGTGCTAAAAATCCATTTTAATCCAATCAGATGTGTTCAGGTTGAAAGTGAATGTCTTATGAGACAACAATTCAACCTTAGATGAGGATCTGAATCTAACATATACAAAAGAAAAACTACATAAGCAGTGCACTGACCTCAGTTGACTTCAGTCTACAGTTTGGACTCTCCAGTTCCAGCACAGCGCTCGTCACTCCTGACTCTTTCAGCATGTTGTTCTCAGGTCCCAGCTCTGTCAGATGGGAGGGTTGGACAGAGCTGAGCCACGACTTCACAGTGACTCTCTGAGAGTCCACAGTAAGAAAGTCTGTGATGAAAAAAATTTACAAGTATGTTATTATGAAAAAAGGACACTTTATATTACTACTTCATGCATTTGAGAGGAAACGTGAACATTCCTGCTTGATGAACATTTGTTCTTCACATCAGTCGTTCCTGGTCTTATCTCACTGTGTTTGACGATGAACAATCATTCTCATCGCTCTCTCTCATATCTGCGATATTTGTTAGTCTTTGTTTAGCTTTAATCTTACAGATGAGGGAGGACAAAACATGTTACATTAGGCTTCCCTCTCTGAGGGGGGTTCAAATTCGTGGTTGGGAATCAGGTTAGCGCGTTCCTTGTATATAAGAAAAAAATACATCATATTAAAACAACATTATTCTGTTATATTAAGTACTGCCAGGCACTACTGTTTCATGTCCCCAGTGCTTCCATGACATGAGACAAGTCAGTCCTCAATACATAGCTAATAAAAGGGTCCCAGATGCTGGTGGAAAATTATGTGTTTCGTGTCTTATGTATAGTTAATTTTCCTAAAGGGAGAGTTGAAGACAGTTCAGACACCATCTCTTCACATTGGGCTATGGTGGTTTTTCCATGAGAGGGGCTATTACTCTTTGCCATTAACACACTTAAATCTAAAAAATATTCCGTTGATGTTTTTTAAACTTCAAATTATCTGGATATAGACAATATAAAACAAATGTGGGATAGGGGTATTTGATTGTACAAAAATTTTGATACATGCACACTTTTCTTGCCCGAATTTTTGCATTTTTCTACATTGTCGATACAGTCAAAAATGTACCCTTTTCCTTCTCACATTTAACACAAATATCTGGTATAGCACATATGTTGTATTTGTGAAGGATGATATATGTTCGCACAAACCAGTTGTACTGTAGTATTTTCAGGTGGGTTAGTAGTTTCTTGATTGTGCTCGAGTTCATTCGTGCCCCACTTTTCTATTGGGATGTCCTCCTGTAGATCTTCCCTCCATGCCCCCGCCGCCTGCTGATGTTTTCGTACTTCCATCTACTGACATTGTCTATATTTGGATATAGACCCCTCTTAGGCCAATCCATATTCACCATTAATTTTTCTCAGTAAACTTTTCAGGGAATGCATATGTTGGTTTGGTGTGTGTTCTAAATGACACTGCACTATAGGTTACAATTAACAAAACTGGGTTACAGGGTACATATTAAAATTTCTCGCTTATTTCTCCAATAACATCAGCACTTTTTGTGATTTCTAACAGGCTCCTATTTTTTGCAGTTCCTTTCGGAAGTAGATTTGAACCCCCCTCCGTTTACCTGGCAGGAAGTGAGTAATATACATACGCCCGATAGGACTGAAAATAGAGAGGGTGGCGGTTTTCTGTAACGATATTTTTTAACTTTATGCCACACTACGAGCATATTTTTCAACAATATGTGTTTTGTTGGGGTTTTTGTGAGGAATCTCGAAGTTGTTGAGTTACAGGTATACTGGGAGGGAGCTCAGCTGTGTTCTTCTTCCATTCCTTTCCAGACGGGCACACTCTTTCTACAAAAGTAAACAAGATTGTTCTTAAATGAGCAGCCCAATAGAACAGAGAGGAGCAGGTCCCCGTCATAGTCAAAGAAATACCAGTGATAAAGTCGTGTCCGGGAGTCATGTTTCCAACAGAAAGCTCTAACCATAACAATTCCTTTAAGCCGACGTGTGAACAGGTTGCTTGGAGAGGAATGGAATGTTTTGTGAAAACAATTACACATTTGGGCATCTATTATTCTTTAAGGGAATTTCTTTTCCTATTAGTGAAATGGTATGGGAGTTTTCCACCTTTCCATAATTGAATTTCTTTGTAGGAGTGGTATCCAATTACTGGCTACAATATGTTTAATTGTGGGACAATTTGAATACCTATAGATATGTATAAAGCATCCACACTTTTACAATTGGTGGCTGTTTTTGCTTAGGAGGGTTTACTTCTCAACCTGATTTAAAGCATTATTGTGATTTTGATTGTTTAATTTATACCTGAGGGTTTTCCAAATATATTACAGGAGTTCTAATAATTCAGAAGTGGATTTTTTCAACTTTTTAAAGCGGAATATTATTACGTCACATCTCAAATAAGCCTAGACGGTTGCCTGTGTCCAATGATTATACCTGTTCTATTTTGTGGTCTACTGCTATTTTCAGGTTTCATAGCATAATAAGAGGAGAGGAGATGGGGATCCTTGATGTCACATAATGGTTCTGTATAGTAAGAGTGTTATCCATTATTAAAGTTTTCTCTCAAAGCCAAAACATCTGAGCCGACTGATTATATAAACGAAAGCTATTCTCCCACTCAGTATCAATGTGAAGTAATGCTGTTGGTTCTATACTGCTCCTCTTCCTCAAATAGTATATTTAGGATTCCCGAACATTATGAGCCTTTCTTAACTTTTGGGATCTTTGTCAATAATATTTGGAATATTTTCAATCCAGTTCCTGGCTATTTAACAAAAAAATTTAATCCGTTAAAAACGAGACTTGAATTGGGGGCCTAAAGTTTGACATTCTGTGTTGGTTTGCTGTTTGGGCAAACAGTGATTAGTGTCCCTTAAGATGTTGCAAAGGATTTTCCTGTTGATACTCCAGTGGCCATAAAGTCCATTAACGTATCATCTTTCTACTCCGGTCCCTTTATTACTCTGATATTTGGGGAATGTCTGGTTTTGTCCAGGGAAATGTAAATTTCAGAGTATTGTGCCTATGTTGAGCGTATAAAGGTTTTCAATAAAATTTTCAGGAAAATTTCATTCATTATCAATTGGTCAAACAAGTTTTCATTATTACGTTTTGTAGTGAGTGAAATTTTTCTAGTCGAGTTGTCTGATGCGCCCATGACTTGGCCTGGTTTTTTAACCCTTGATCCAGAATGTCTGTTTAAAGGTCGAAGTCACTGTGATAAAGCTCTTGTAAGACCCGGAGTTATTGTTGTATTGTAAAGGTAATCTTTGACTGGTGTCCGGGACCCTGATGGTGTATGCCTTCTTCTAATTTCTTTATTTTGTTCTCTTCTTATTTTACAGGCGTGTTTAAAACCAAAAGTGTTTAAAAAACACAGCAACTTATCACAGGCGTTTACCCTGCACGATGAGTCTCGTCTTCATTTTGCCACCTAATGTTACTTAGCACACCTTTGATGCGGCGTTTGTTTCTTTTGGGGGTGGAATCCCTACACATCCTGTGCTCACTGTGAAACAACGACAGCCCAGTAACCGTCCTGTAGAAGATGATCAAGCAATCTTTTTGAATCCTTCTAGCCGTGGTTGAACCCAACAAGACACGAAACTGCTCAGGTAAATGAACTCACTGCATTGCACTGATCCATACTGTAAAAACTGTTTACAGTTGTATCCAATGCTGCTGTGATAAAACTTCATTCACCACGACCTTGAAGTCCTTCATGTGTTTATACCAGGTTTGCATGTGCCTCCATCAACCCAGAGGACATACACAAAGACAAACACTGGGAAAATGCTACGTATTAGAATAAACAGAATAACTGTTCTCTGTAACTTGACAGTACAAACAACCAGCCTGACAAATCCCATCTGATGTTCTCACAGCTCCAAGAACCAATCTGTGAGAATCTGTGATAGGACACAGTTTCTGTAATAAACAAGTGGAACCTGAATTCTATATTGTGAATATCATGAGAGCTAAACTATAATCTGCACTGATTTTAATGGTTCATCAACCATGGGACTTACACCAGCCTTTTCTGCAGTTCCTCACCAGCTGGAATTCAGTCTCAGGTCCGTCCCTCCCAATGATTGTGTGAACTTGTTGAGTCCAACTCACCAGACACCTCCTTCGAACTCTTGCAGTATAGGCCAGAGCTGAGCAGTGGATCTCAGAGAGGTTCTTCTCTGTCGGTTCCTGACTCAGGCAACTCTGTGATCTCCTTTGAAGGGCTGAGTCATAGTTCATCTCCATACAGGGAAGATGTTGATGTCTGCGTCAGGAGGAGGATATCACCTCCTCTCATCTCCTCAGGTTGTTGATGCTCTCTCTGGATCGATTCTGGACTGTGTCTGTTTGACCCAGGGCGCCCCTAAGAGTCTCTGGTTGGACTCCGAGAAGGGCCATGGACGGAAGCGAGACAAACAGGTCCAGGTGTCCATTTTACTTTTGAAGGGATTTCTTCCCATGGCCTTCCTTAGGAATACACCAGGGGTGAGTAATGTCTCCTCCTCCTCCTTCTTCTCGGGGGGGGGGGGGAGTGTCAGAAGTCCTTCACACCTCTGTCCTTCTTGTTGGTGTTAACATTGGGAACAGGTTAGACTGCAGCCAGAAACGCCTGAACCTCAGATGAACAAAGCAGTAGACTGTTTTCTTGAAGATCACACTCTCTCTTTTGAGAATCTTTTCCACACTGCAGACTGAAGACTCTGAGGTCAGTGACCTGCTTATGTAGTTTTTTCTTTGTATACGTTAGATTACGATCCTATCTAAGGTTTGAAATTGTTGGCTCATAAGACATTCACATTCAAACCCTGAAACATCTGATGGATTTAAATGGATTTTTATCAACCTATTATTCTTTATTCAGATTGGAGGGCTTGCAGTTTGTCAGGAGATCAGCTGTGCTTCTCTGGTCTTAGCTCTGAAGTCCAAACCCCTCCCATTGACAGAGCTGGACCTGAGAGACAACGACCTGCAGATTCAGGAGTGAAGCTGCTGTGTGATTTTGAAAGAGTCCACACTTGCCAGTTGAAGACTCTGAGGTCAGTCACGGACTGTAGCTTACATGGTTATTCTGTTCTTTTGTAGGTTCTACCATGGTTGTTCGCTCCTGTTCAACTTGAAATCAGCCTGGTTAACTTCAACGATGCAAGAAACAATATCATCTTTGTTCTCCCTTTTTATTTGAAACCTTTAACAGAAAGAAAATGTCAAAAAACCTTTAAATGAATTAGACATTTCTGTTTTCTCTTCCCTTTGATTCTGATTTACGTACTTCATTTCTGTCAATTTCATAAAACAAACAAGACAAACATCCTTCATAACCAGAGTTACAAAAGTACCAAAGTCAACCCAAAATGGAAGCCTTTAGACTGGTAATGATGTACTAAACATTTCTGCTCATTATTTAACATTTCATTAACTCAGAGTCACCACATCAATATCAAATATTTAATTTCTTTCTCCACTCATTTGTTCCTATAACTATCTGCTTTTGAAAGAGTTTGTCAAAGACTACCCCTCCTATCTTTGAGACCACCAAACACATTTACTCAGCTGGCGTGTGATTGTACATCAGAAACACAATACTGCTTTCCTTGGTGTGCCACATTAATATGGTTGCAGTCCCTTTGAAAGACGATTTTGACTCTGTTGCATATTACCTGTTCCAAGAGAGAACAACACACAGCCTCTTAATGATTCCTATTAGAAGTGACCACACCTTGTTCTCAGTCACAACGAATGTTTAATATAAACCCAGCTGGTAAAGGCTGAGGACTGTGCTGGGGACAGACATGGCGTCCTCTTGGCTGATGGTTGTGGAAAATGTAAAGAAAGGGTATACATGACCCCCCACCACCTCTCACTGTGAACTCCTATCTAAAAAACGATGAGTCCCGTGAGCTTGTTTCTATATAATCATTGAGCTTCACAAATAAAAAAGACACTGAGGAGGACACTGACATGTCCTTCAAGCTGAGCCATCTTTAAGGACTTTGAAGGACACGGACCACATGCTGACAACAAGTGGCATGTATAGATGTGCTAACTGTGCGTTCTGCAACAACACAACAAACACAAAATGGTACAATCATCCCCACACTGGGAGAAACATTCCTCTGTGTGAATTCATAAAGTGTAAGTCGACTCATGGGACTTACATGTTGCGGTATTTCTACAGTGTAGTGTTATTATAGCGAGGAAAACACTCACACTCAGTATGGACAGGAGAATGATGACTGCCACCAATAACTCTTTGAATGTACATGTGGCTGCTGTTTGAAGACACGCTTGAACAAATGTGGACGCCTCCTTTTAATGACATTTACCTACCAAGCTACCAATACAGCAAGAAGAGGTTCTGTGATAAATGAACCAATGAACAGTGTTTTAGTCCACACATGTCTGATTTGATTTGATCCTCTAAGTCCAGACTTGACTGAGATCAGCAGCATGTTATTAATCTGTGTCAACATGAATGTTGTCTGAATGTTGTGCTGACGTTTGGATGATGTCTGTAGAAGGCTGACATTATGATGATCCACAATACACAATGACAAAAGTCACTTACTCATTTAGAGAAAAGCTCATTTGATTAGGAACATGTAATGTTGAGCTGCAACATTTCAAACCTTAAACACATCTGATTGGATTATAAATGGATTTTTACACATCATTTATTCTTTATTAGATTGGGCGCTGCAGTTTGTCAGAGATCAGCTGTTGCATTCTCTGGCTCCTAGCTCTGAAGTCCAACCCCTCCCATTGACAGAGCTGACCTGAGCTACCAACAACCTGCGGATTCAGGAGTGAAGCTGCTGTGTTGATTTTCTGGAGAGTCCACACTGCAGACTGAAGACTCTGAGGTCAGTTCACTGACTCTCTGTTACTATTGTAGATCTGATATTTAATTAACAAATGAAGCTAATTTATGTTCAGTCTAAATCTGTGCTGTGAAATGAGAGCATCACAAGTGCAGGGACATGTGTTAAGGAGGGTTAGAAAGGTTTGTTTGGACTTCAAACAATCAGTATTTCATTAAGTATTATTTATAATACATGTTGCCTTTTTGAACTCTATAGAAAACATCTTTCTCAGTATTTTTCATGAAAATTGTTGAAACAGGACAAAATGTCTGATAATGATGTCTGAGGTCTTCGTCTACTTGTTGAAAGTAGAAAATTTTGCTTGGTTCTGTTGATTTCAGTGTGTTTCCCACACAATAATGTCTGATCCTTGATTCATGTGTTTATTTTGATTATGTAACTATTTATATAAAAAAAACTGCATTATAATGAACAACACATTTCTTTTTTATAAATAATGTCTTTTTTATGTTTTCAAACCTGAACACATCTGATTGGATTATAAATGTATTTTTATCAACATAATTTATTCTTTATTCAGATTGGAGTTCTGCAGTTTGTCAGAGATCAGCTGTGCTTCTCTGGCCTCAGCTCTGAAGTCCAACCCCTCCCATCTGACAGAGCTGGACCTGAGCTTCAACGACCTGCAGAATTCAGGAGTGAAGCTGCTGTGTGATTTTCTGGAGATTCCACACTGCAGACTGAAGACTCTGAGGTCAGTTCACCGCTTATGTAGTATTTCTTTTGTATATGTTCGATTCAGATCCTCATCTAAGGTTTGAAATTGTTGGCTCATAAGACATTCACATTTCAAACCTGAACACATCTGATTGGATTATAAATGGATTTTTATCAACATCATTTTTTTTAAATTCAGATTGAAGGGCTGCAGTTTGTCAAAGATCAGCTGTGCTTTATTGTGTTTCCACAAATAATATCTGATCGTTGATATCAATGTTTTTATTTTGATTTATGTGAGACATTTTACATATGAAAAACTGAATGAACAACAAGTTTTTTTATAAATAATGTCTTTTTGTGTTTTCAAACCTGAACACATCTGATTTGATTATAAATGGATTTTTATCAACATCATTTATTCTTTTTTCAGATTGATGAGCTGCAGTTTGTCAGAGATCAGCTGTGCTTCTCTGGCCTCAGCTCTGAAGTCCAACCCCTCCCATCTGACAGAGCTGGACCTGAGCTACAACAACCTGCAGAATTCAGGAGTGAAGCTGCTGTGTGATTTTCTGCAGAGTCCACACTGCAGACTGAAGACTCTGAGGTCAGTTCACTGACTCTCTGTTACTATTGTAGATCCGATGTTTAATTAACAAGTGAAGCTAATTTATGTTCAGACATAACTTACATCCATAAAGTTGTAAATGTCCTTTTGTTCATATTTTCATGTTTGTTGTATTAAATTTAGTCTGCAGTCACAAAGACTTGTGTTTCTTAAAGAAACTGTAGAAAATGTCTCTGTTAGTGGTTAAAGTCAATGAATGTTTAGAATTGTTGGTAAATGGTCACATCTGTGTACAGAAGATCCTCTGAAGTCAGATTTGTTTGAAATGTTGAAGTAGAAATATTTCTTTGGTTTCTGTTGATTTCAACACACACACACACACACACACACACACACACACAGAGACTTGACTGAGGTCAGCTGATGATGATGTCTGTAGTAGTCTGACTTTATAATGATCCACAGTAACAGAATGACATTCACTAGCAAGGACCACGCCACAACAATGTGATTGAAAGGCTTCATGAAATGAGGAAGTATTGGATGTTGAGGGTGGATGAATGGATGTGTCAGCGGCTCGTTCAGGAAAATGTAGATGGGACATGAAGCTCCCTGCTGGTCGGTCCTATCTGGAGCCAGTGTCTGTTGTGACTGACGTGGAGCAGACACAAGTATTATTCAAACCGATGTTTTACATTACATTACATTTAGCAGATCCTTTTATCCAAAGCGACTTACAGAGAAGGACATAAGCTGACAAAGGTGTAAGGAGCACAGAGTAGTTGTGTAGTTTGTTAGGCAGGGAAGCATTCTCGAAACAGAAGGTTTACAAGTTTTTAAAGGTAGAAAGGGATGTTTCTGTTCTTGTAGCTGTGTGTAGGTCTTCACATTTGGGGACGACCACAGAGAAGAGTTTAGAGTGACCTCGCTTTGCGAGGGAAAGGTACAACTAGAGGTTTGTATGAGCGGAGCGTAGCGCCCTGGTCGGGACGTGAGCCTTTAGTAAGACGCTGAGATAGGCAGGGGCAGATCCTGAGGTGGTTTTGTAGGCTAGTGTCAGAGCTTTGTGTTTAATTCTGGCAGCTACAGGCAGCCAGTGCAGGTCGCTGAAGAGTGTTCAAGAGCATCCCCCCTCATGGGACGATAAACCAGTGTTTGGCTTATTGAAGAGAGCCTGAACATTTTCACTTCATGAGAGATAAACTGCTCAGTGTGTTTTTCTACAGAGTGCATGACAGACAATGGTGGCTCCACATGAAAGACATGAAGAAGGTGAGGTAAAATCCCACTGGAACATCATAAAGGAACGTAAACGTATTAAATAACTGGAAGATTGGCTGCTATGTGCTTCATGGCACTTCATGACTGTTCTGCATGATGGATGATGATGTCTTCTGTCTGTGTTGTCTCACTGCAAGAATGTCTTGAATCTCTGTCCTCAAGGTTTTGTGTACATTTTATTGGATGGACTCGGTCTTAGCTTGGTATCGACCCTCTTTGGACCTGGTCTAGCCTTTAACCTGTTGTTGTAATTTCCAGCTCTATATGTTTTAATTCAATATGAACTTTTTCACAACCATAAAACAAAATCTCTTTCTGCGAACATCTGAATCTCCTCCAAAAACTTGAAGAGTATCCTGAGCAGAGTGGTCAAATAAACGGAGTGGGTGGATGGTCGCATCCGTGTTACTTTGTGGACGTGCGTGTACTCGGAGAAGATGACCAGTTAAAGAAATCTGTGACTAAGTCAGATCAACGTCGGATTACTTTTACATACGTTTAGCTCATTATTCGAAACTCTGGGCACATTTAATATTGTAACATTATAGAAATGACCGAGAAGAAGGGAAAGCATTACAGGTCCCCTTTAATCATGAATGTGCTTGGTCTTATTGGACTTTATTGGACTGGACTCCAGTAGATAACAACAGGAAACATGGGGACAAAGACATGCTACAAGGGACAGCCTTGAACTGGGAGTGTTTGCTGTCGAGGTTTATGGATGCTGAGTCACAGGATGTCCAAAAGTGAGTTTGACAGTGCTGCGTCTCTTTCCCCCATCAGATCGGTCCACATCAATCACAGACCTGGATGTGTCTGAAGACAACAGAGAGACGAGTGGGCATGAAGAGGATCAGCTTGTTTGTGGAGAGGCTCCGAATACAAATGTCAGTAACATTTGTATTCACCTGTCAGTGATCAGACTCGTTAGTAAATTCTACTCATAATAAACCACCAGCTGCTGTCCAGCGTAGTCCTGTAGGCTTCACTTGTGCAGGATCATTTCACTGAACAAAAATAATAATTTAGTCATCTTGACGAGGGATGATGAAGTGAATAAAATGTGAGAGAGTGCACATAGAGCAGAAAGTGAAGCAGTGAGGATCCTGTCACCTGTACATAACTTCACTTTCTGCTCCCATCTCAGTGTGTTCTAACGAACTCTCCGCTCCAGTTTAATTCACTCATTTTGTGCCTTTTTCAATTTTAGGAGAAGTTAAGTTTCACACCTGAACTGCTGACTGAGTCTAGACAGACTTCATACAGGTAACCAAACCAGAAAATACAGATGACTTCAACCTGTGATTACACTTTAAGGGGATAGTCTGTATATTTTGAAGTGTGCTTGTATCAGGTACTTATGAATTGTCACTGTAGATCGCAGCAGAGGAGCAGAGTTATGTACTGCTGAGACTTTACCAGTCCAGCCGACTGCAGCTTTCTTCAGCACTAACCGTAGAACTTCTCTGATCCTATGCAAAAGCCCAACTGCCACAAGAAACTCCGGGAGTGGACATTAGACCATTCAGGTTGATTATTTCCTTTCCTGCCAACACGACCTGAAAAACACACCTGTCACATTGAGATTACCTTTAGATGAAAGCATCCCTGTCGATTGAAACTGTTCCAGGAGGATCTGTTGTGGAGCTGATTGAGAGAATGCAGAATCATCTTGAATCAAATAAATCTTCCATTCGTGTCCTCCTCGAGTCCTGCAGGGCGTCCTTCTTCACCCAGAGGTCTTGGGAACAGGGAGATGAGAAAAGTTCAGTTCTCTGTGAAAGATGTGAAACTGAAGTCACTGTGTTTGCTACACTCCCGACTCATTTTCGAACCGTTTGAATTTCTGTCTGATGGGTTGTTGTTTGACGTGCAGTTCAGAGTTCAGAGGAACAAGATGAATGAAAACTTAGAGCTTCTGCATGCCTTACCTCAACAGATCATGTGACCAATGATGCAAAAGCTTGTTGTAATCAGCCCTTCTGTGTCCTACAGGTTCAGGTGTCCTGGCCAGGTGCGTTCCAGTGTGCTTTTACTGACATGGTGTTTGTTGTAAGGCGGAAGGCGGAGCTGCTGTACAGAACTGTCCAATGGGATGAGAGCCTGTCTCCAATCAGCTGAAAGACGGCTGCAGGCTGCCGTTCGATATCAAGTGTTTCAAGAGATGCTGCTGTCAGTCACCTCCACTGCACACTGTGAAATCATGGATGGTGAGAACGTTACTGTTTGTTAGAGTAATGATCAAACTCTAAAGGCATGTTAGTGAATCTGCAACAACTTAGATTCTTAATTTAACATTTAAGTTAAAGTTAGTTTAAGTTAAGCCATGATACTGCCACCCCCGTGCTCCACAGATGAGATGAGGTTCTTATGCTGGAATACCAAACATGATGTTTCTCATTCAAATGGTTGGATTTCCTTCATTTGTACACTGTCTGCCTGCACAGCTGATGGTGAAGGACTTCCTCTTTAGAAGCCTGGTGGGGACCATCCACATCTTTTGTCTGAGCTCCACAGAAACCTCCTTGATCGAGGCATGGCACACTTCATAAAGCTGTGTGGCTTTAATAGTGGGTTATATTCCTTCAATAGGACAGGACAGCTCAACTCACGACTCATTTCCAGCAGCACTGTAACTAAAAAGTCTTTTGGAAACTTCTCTCCTTTTTTCTTTTCACTTTCATTTCTTCTCAGTTTGAAATAAATATAGAAAAGTTCCCACAGGCACGATTCATTTATTCCCTTTAGCTCACAGAAGTCCTGACTCATGGAAACAGT
>NW_020851462.1:0-589 GCF_000972845.2 Larimichthys crocea | reverse complement strand
AGCCCTGTTTGCTGCCCCTCTGGACCATAAAATTTGTGGACCTAAATCCGTTGGTTAGAACTGCAGCCATTGGATCTGTATATAGGACCCTCATCCATCTAACAAATTCACCACCTAGGCCAAACCGCTGAAGCGCAAAAAATAAATAAGACCACTCAACACGATCAAAGGCTTTTTCCGCATCCAGGGAAATCACAAGACCATCTCTTTCCTGCCGTTCAGACAACTGGATAATATTTAGCAACCTTCTGACATTGTTATAGGAATTGCGGCCCTTAACAAAGCCAGTTTGATCCTCCTTCGCTATAAATGGTAGAAGGCCTTCCAGGCGTCTTGCCAAAATTTTGGAGAGGATTTTTACGTCCACATTCAGCAGCGAAATCGGTCTATATGAGGCACAATTCTCAGGGAATTTCCCTTTTTTGAGAATCAGTGAAATATTAGCTTCCCTTAGTGATGGTGGGAGAGTGCCACATTCAAAAGAATGATTATACATATTTATCATAGGTTCTAATAAGATGTTTTGAAACTCTTTATAGAATTCACTACCAAGACCGTCACTGCCTGGTGCTTTGCCTGACCGGAGAAG
>NW_020851461.1:0-584 GCF_000972845.2 Larimichthys crocea | reverse complement strand
TCATGTCGCGACATGTCCGTCATGATGATCAAGTGATGTGATGTGTCTTTCTGTGACGTGACGTTACGTTACATGACACAAAAAAAAGCAATGTCCTGTGCCCCCTGTGCTGTTGCTGCTTTGTGAGAGTCATGTCATGACATGATATCACGTGTCGTGACATGACGTGACATGCTGTGCTGTGTCTTGCCATGGAATTGAGGAATTGATGCGATGTGTGTTTCCGTGACGTGACGCAAAAGCATCGCCCTGTGCTCTCTGTGTTGTAGTTGCTGCAGCGTGAGAATTGATTAACGGGAAGCACTCTGCATAAAAATTTCCACATATGTTCATAAAATCTCATCACGTCCTCGAGAATTCATCTGGCTGCACTAAAGTGTTCAGTTGTCTTAGTGCATTTTTTTGCAGTGAGAAATGAAAGTTGACAAGTCAGTCGGACGTTGAGAATTGAAATGATTAGAATCGTTGAACTGGCAAAGTATATATAAGATACGTGCTTTTTTAAAATAGTACTTCTACCATTACCAAGCCCCGGGCACAGGAATGTAAAAGACCCCAGAACCAGTCTTTTTTGTGGTCGTTTA
>NW_020851460.1:0-775 GCF_000972845.2 Larimichthys crocea | reverse complement strand
GAGTCAAAAAGATATTTGTTATTTCCCTTCATCTTTGCACAATCACAGTGTGAACTCAGTTTATTGGTTTGGCTGAAAATGTGAATTAAAACCTTCTTTAACGGACGCTGGACTGAAGCTAGATTGCTTTCCAGGAACTGTTAAAGGTTGTTTTATGTGTTATCTATGTGCCCGTACAGCAGCATGTTTATAATCAATCTACATGCTGTGCCACCTGAGGTCTTTACTCACCTTTGACCAGGCCCTGAATGGCAGCCGACACTTTCAAACAACTTTGGATGATTGTGATCTCTAAAACAAGAAGAGCAGAAATCACTTAATACAGCCGAACAAGTCATTTCATGCTGAAATCTCTGAAACAAATCAGTCAAGAACGCAAATGTGAGCTCTTTGGAGCGAGTGGCAACCACAGTGCATTCATGATAAAACACTGTGCACTGCTACAACGATTTCCTCTGCGTCTTGTTGCTCATTAGGCTTCATCTGAGTGAATAATGAAAGGTTACAGCTCCTTACTGTTGTCACTGTGTGAGGTAAAGAACAGCGATCCATCAGGTGACACAGTGATGTGTGTGATCGCAGCTCCTAGACGGGGCAGAAATTCCCGTTGGTCCTCTTGGTTGTAACGCCACTGGACAAGCACCGACTCAATGCCTCCACTCAGCAGGTTGGTGCCTGGTGAAACAAAGAAGAAATGAATACAGAGACAAGAATAAGGAAAGACATCCGTCTTTTTCATGAGCTAAATCAGGTTAATTTGGCATGAAATTAAACC
>NW_020851459.1:0-615 GCF_000972845.2 Larimichthys crocea | reverse complement strand
CTGATGCGTATGTATGTTTTGTTACAGCCAAGGTGACCAGCCCATGGAAGTGTGTGTGCCAGGTGCATAATCAGTGGTCTACAACTAGCAGGGATAACCAATCGTCTTTGTTCATTATCCATAGCATACAACACGTCATTTTCCACAATGAACCTTTCCCTCCCCACACAACCTCCATTTGCCTTTTCCCCCACCTTAGCAAACAATGGCTGCAGGGTTGCATCTTCCCTCTGTAGCTCAGCAACATTTTGCGGCACATCCCACATGTTTTTAACCATACCTTCTAACTCAGGATCAGTTTGCCTTAGCTGCTTCTCAAAGCGGCGTTGGCGACGAGATTTCTTAGGCCCTTTAGTGCCACCTTCACACAGACTACTGTCCAAGTCTGGGAGTGGTTGGACACCTTTCGCTTGGGTTCGGGTGATCAGAGGACATGAAACATTTACATTGCCCTCCCCACAATCTGTTTTTACTGGCACTTCTTTTTCATGCAGCAAGTTTATCAACACAGGTAAGTCCCATCCAAGAATTATTTCCACAGGTAAGTTCTCAACCACCCCAACAGTCAACAGGTAAGGCTGTTCATCAACGGTAACTGTCACTTCAGCTTTGGGA
>NW_020851458.1:0-965 GCF_000972845.2 Larimichthys crocea | reverse complement strand
TGACCCTGCCTCCCCAGGCAACAGATATGAATGTTACAAAGCCTTGCGGTGCAACTCCAATCAGAAATTTAACAGTGTGGTGATGCTTGTAATTGGACCATGTCTGTGCTTGAGCAAGTAGATTGGATGGCCTCTCAATGAACACCTCAAAACAGTCCAGTATTACAGACACTTTACACCCAAAGGCTTCCCTGAACGCCATAGGCATTGTGTCACGGAGTACATGTCGCTCAGGCCATTCAAGTAGAAATTCTAGATTGTCATGAAGAATGTCTATTAGTTTATGCCAAACCCTTGAAGCTGTGGACAAGGAGATGTTGAACCTGAAAGCTAAATCCTTCAATGGAAAATTAAGTCTCAGCCTGAGCAAAACTAGCATAAACTGTTCAAATTTGGACAAGACAGACAAGGGGCTGCAGATGATGTCAGGTTCACACAGCCGGAAAATCTGCATCAACACCAAGAAATTGGGGAGCCCTGTGTAGAACCTAGTCTTCTCTTCATTGTTTTCAAAGGACTGCTGGGTGAATTTGCTGTCCAGTGCCTTGGTACGAAGATTCCCCAACTCCACCATGTTTTCCCTGAGTACCTCCTCCATCTTCTCTAGGTCATCCATGGTGAAATCCGTCTGGCATCCAGCATCTGCATAGCCTACAATATAGCATAATGTGACAATAAATACTCAAGCATTATGTATAATGTCACAAGTTATGTTTTGGGTAGTGTGATGAAGCGGTCTGCACACTGTATTAACTCCAAAAATACTTTATTTCATTTTAACATATGGCAACGTTTCGATCCAACAGAGGGATCTTCCTCAGGCAATGCTCAAATGAAATAAAGTATTTTTGGAGTTAATACACAGTATGCAGACTGCTTCATCACACTACCTACTACCTTTTGTCTGGCACCTGGACAACTACTTGTGGATGTGCGCACCCTACTTCTAAAACACAAGTTGTGTT
>NW_020851457.1:0-1434 GCF_000972845.2 Larimichthys crocea | reverse complement strand
AAGAAAGATGAGTCATTAATGTTAAAACTACATGAATTGGCCTGTAAAGAAAACAATGTTGGGTGATATTCTGTATTATTTTGGTGTAAATTTGTAATTAAATGGTGAAAGTGTACTAATTGCCCCAGGACATGTGATGAATGTATAAATAGTTGTGTATTAATGTAAAAAAAAAAAATGTAATTTTAATTTGAGGAATCATATTTAACAAATTTAAAGTCGAAATAAGATTGCAACTGGTCCATTTTTGGAATATAAATAAAAACATATTCTTCCTGTGCACCATGGAGACGATGGAACTTTTGACCGTGCAGCACCAGGGCCTGTTATACTGCATTAGAAAATGAATTAGCTTGTTGTTATTGTTTAAAATAAACTACACACAAAAGTATTATTTTTCATTGTACACCAGTCACATATTCAATATTATCAAACTTACATTTGGGAAGTTATTTTAAAGTTATTCACTTTAAGTTGTTTTAAGATCAGTTTCATCTAGCTTAGGGGGGAATTCTATGGGGTGAAAGAAACTTTCTCCTCCTGAGGAAAATCATTAATATGAACATGTACATCTTTATATCTCATACTCATTGAAAGAAAAGAAAGCACTGTGTCCAGTGTATGTTCACAGAAAGACTTATTAGGGGTCAGACAAGCTTCATTTGATAAGAATTAAATGAATCCTGAATCCTGTGTCCCACCTTTTTGTCTTCTCCCATTGTATTATGGATCAGTTTTCCTTGTATTAGTCTTAAAAGGCTGTGAGGTATGGCTCTGGGTGTTAGACTTTAAATCCTGGTGCAGCTCATCTAAGCAGAGCTGTGCATAAAAGTGTGTAACTGGAGGCCAGCTCCTTGTAATCAAAGTGATGCTCATGTATCCTTCATAATTCAAATTTATTTTAGTTACATGGGACTGATTTACATGGTCTGAAATGTAATAATAAGCCTCTTGTTTAACCTTGTTTTTTTGTGTTTTTTTTATCCTTCTTGTCTCCTCAATAAACCTCTTTTGACCAGTGAATCCCTCACGTCCAGTGCAGCAGGTCATCCCAATGCCTCACGTGGTGCCTGCTGCTGACAGAGAAGCCGAGAGGCCCAGGCCCCCCACTCTTCCTGTCGGGCAGGTCCCACCACTGCGCAACGGGGTTCCACAGCAACAGCAAGATCCTGCTTTCTCTTTGGGAGCTCTTTTCCCTGCTCCCAATGCTGCTTTCTATCCTCTTCCCTTCCTTGCCCCCTTCCCTGCTCCCTTCCTTGCTCCCTACCCTGCTCCCTTCCTTGCTCCCTACCCTGCTCCATACCTTTCTCCTTACCCTTCTCCCTACCCTGCTCCATACCCTGCTCCTTATACTTATCCTTTTGCCAACCGTTATGCATTTCCTCATGCTGCTCCTGCATTTCCTCATGCTCATGCTGCTCCTGCTTTTCCTCC
>NW_020851456.1:0-546 GCF_000972845.2 Larimichthys crocea | reverse complement strand
GAAAATTTTCTTCGATCAACTGGTGACGTTTCATCTCTCCCAGGTTCATCAAACCCTATAAATAAATAACTTGTTACATCATTTATCTTTGTGGATACTTCAGGGTACAGAGTACTGTCGTTACCCAGAGTTGTGACCAGCTCCATCAGGTCGTCGGGTCCGTTCCCCTTCAGTGTCTCCAGAGATTCGATCACCTCCAGACTGTTTCCCACATATCGACCAATCGTAGCGTCCATACGGCTGAGCACCGCCCCCGTGCGCATGCCCAGAGCGCTCCCGACGTTCACCTGAAATAACATCACCGCCATCGTCATGGAAACAGGCTGATGATACCTGACAGTAAACTCGTAAACTACCGGCTGAATCTGAAAGTTTGATTTAAAGAATATTTTTATCTGTAACGTCATTTTTTGAAGCAAAAAGTCGGTTCTCAGTATTTTCAGATTTTCTTTGATAATAGTTGGAACAGTTCATCATCATGACGGATATATTTAAAATATTTCATATAACAAATGATTAAAGTCTGTTCCTCTAAAAAACCTGAAT
>NW_020851455.1:0-618 GCF_000972845.2 Larimichthys crocea | reverse complement strand
TCGGTTAAAGTATGCCAGAGCAGTGCCTACGGCACTCGTCAACTACTCCCGGAGCTTGCTAGCTCTGTGAGTAGTTGACGAGTGTCGTAGGCACTCGTCACTAATAACAACAAGCAAAGCAATACCCACCCCAAACTAACAAAGAGCACTGCAACATGTGTCTTTACATATACATCCATATACACACATACCTCCATATATACACAAATGTACATACATGCAGAATCAGCAAGATGATAGGAGACAGGCAAGTAAAAATCATGTATAAAATGAATAATGAAGCAAAATAACATAAAAAAGGCAGTCAGGCCTCCGCTACCAGAAGAAAATTATGAGTTATGGTTTCTGTAAGAAGGAGTGTACCGGTTCCCAGATCCTCCAAAACTTGACTGATTTGTGGTTAAGGTCATGAGTCAACTTCTCAATAGGAATAAGAGCAGAAATCTGTGTTATCCACATGTCGACTGTAGGGACCTGGGGGGTCGACCACCTCAGCAAAATAAATTTTTTAGCCAGGAATAAAAGGGTTATCAACAAGGATTTAGTGTCTGCATCAAAGAAATTGTCTGGGGTATGACTGAGGAGACAAAAAGATCAGTTTTTTGGGAGACTTAGCCA
>NW_020851454.1:0-747 GCF_000972845.2 Larimichthys crocea | reverse complement strand
TCTTTGTTTGTTTGGCACATTTAGCTAATTAAGCACACTGATTGCTGATAATCCAAAATGTATCAACACTACATTAGATTATCTTCAGCTGTTAAATAAAACAAGTCAGTGCTGCAAAAACATTTATTAGGACTCAATACAGTGTATTACAATTATATTAAATACAGTGTACTGCATACCAGATGTGTATGAAACATAAAACTTGAACTTTCCTTTAAATTCCATTGCCATATTTTAAACAGGCATAGGCATAGAAGGCATAAACATAAAACAGACTGCACAAGACTAGTGCAACATAGCCACTTAGTATAACTCAAATTTGTAGCAACAAAGTCAAACATGTATATGGCACTCCATGTAGTTTAACATGCAAAAACTCACCTTATTTTGGAACCACCTTTTGTTAATGAAATACAGTGTGCCATTGCCCTTTCTTTTGCGACAGGCTCAAAGCCATTCAAAGTCCATTAATCTTTTGAGAAGTGCAGAGACATGAAGGCTGACACTGTTGTTCCTCTTCTCATGCACCTTCCCACTTCTTGGACTGATCCACTTTGTCATCTTTGTGCCAGAGGTTGGGTTGATCCCAATGAAGCATCTGAAATCACAAAATCCGAGAAAAAGACACTTAATGAAATACGTTGTTTGCAGAAACAGCAGACCCCATCAAGTTGTGGAGATGAGCTTATAATTTTTCCAAATATGCAAAACTGCAAAAAAACTAAAAATTGCATTAATTGCAGATGT
>NW_020851453.1:0-527 GCF_000972845.2 Larimichthys crocea | reverse complement strand
ACTTTTAAGTTGCTACTACTGTAAGATGAGTTTTACTGTGTAACCAACATAAATGAGTCTCTGTTCTTGTGATAAATATTACATACTGTATGTTTTTTGTAATTGTCACTTGTAAAAACTGATAAACAAATGTTACATAGAGTTTTCCAGTGCCATACAACATACTAATTATATACAGAATATATTATATACGATTATTTACAAACAGAAGATGATAATCTACAACTAAATTAAACTTAATGGCATTGTTTGTTTCAGGTGTTCTTGAGTGTCTCTGACCACTTTTCACAATTATTATTACTTCCTGTTCCTTATTTCTCTGCTGTGAGCTGCTCCTGCATTTCCTTTGCACATACCCATTGCATTGTGGGAGAAGAGCGTGCATCAACAGCACACTCAATCCATTGCATTGTGGGAGAAGAGCGTGCATCAACAGCACACTCAATAATAAACACAGGTCTATGGAAAATGATATATACACAGAACAGTGATTATGCAGAGTAAAAAAAATATTATTGTTATTATTA
>NW_020851452.1:0-2710 GCF_000972845.2 Larimichthys crocea | reverse complement strand
GGCAACAGCTCTAAAGCCAAACGGGTGGAAGCTGAACGGGAACGTCCACTGCATCCACCGGCGAAGAGGGTTGGTCAGGCCGTCTCTCTTCTTCTTCCTGGCTTGGTTGTATAGCAGCTTGTGCGGCAGACGGAGCGCAACCGGAACCGAGGATTTCTTGGACCACCCCCGACCTGGCAGGGGAGCGGGCTGGCTAGTTTTTCGCTGTTTAGGCATTTTAAACTGCGAAACCCTGGGCGGCCGTCTGCGCAAAAGCTTTTGCGCGTGCAGGTGAGAGGGAGCCGGGGGCTTTCGAGGGAGGCACAGCCGGAGAGCTCCGTCCTCCTTCTTTTTGGCTTCACACCACCTTGCATCGAGTCCAACGCGAGCGCAAAAATCCCCTCCGGGACAAGGGGCATGTCCAGGACGTCTTCCTTCTTCTGTCTGACAGGTTTGGCGAGGTTGAGCCACCACGCCGTGCCTGCAGAACCATGACCCCACGCTTTTTCCGCGTGGCCTGAACCGCGCAGCGTTGGACACGGAGACACAGGTCGGTGATGACCGGTACTCCCCCCACGCAGCTGGGTCCTGAGTTTTGCACAAAATCCTCACATAACTCCAGCCTGATAAGCCGTGAGCAGGGAGAGAGAGTTGAGCGCTCTGGCCGAAAGCGCCACCGTCTTATACGCCTTTTCAGCAGGGCCGACTAAAACGGTCAGACTTGGACGGGCAGACTGGGGCTCCTGGAGGACACCGCTGACGCCCGGGTGAAGTTGGGCCCAACGAGTGGCTCCATCGGAGGCATGCGTAGCAGACCCAGGCCTCCATCGCCTCACAGTCGAGGATGCGGCCCCGGAATCGGGCTCCTCTGCTGTAAGGGCGGTCTCTCCATGACGCACCACCTCATCAAGCAGCTCTGGGAAGATGGGGAGAAGTTGCTTTCGTCCGGCTCTTGCCAAGGGCAATTTCTTCCCCTCGTAGCGGGACCTGGTGGGCTCAGCTGACGACAGCGGGCCAAGGGATGGCTAGCCGGGCAGCAGCGGCGTTTGCACACGTCGAGCATGTCAGAGCTAGGGAGAGGAGAAGCTGGTGTGCTGCCCTCATCTCCATCCCGAGAGGCGACGGAGGCCGCGGGCTGGTTAGCCCGGCCCGGCGTCAGGAAGAGGTCCGTCTCGTCCTCATCCTCTGATATGAGGAGGCCCGAGGCGTCAACTTCATCTTCCCCATAGATCCAGTACCAGGACGTCTTCCTCATGCGGGGGGTCCACGGCAGGTCAAGCTGGGAGCCCCAGCTGGCGCTAGCCGCCGGTTCCACCACATCAAACAGCCCCCTTCTTCCTCTTCATCCTCGCGACGGCGGCGCCGCTGAAGGGAGAGAGGGGTCATGTCCAGACAAGCTAGCCTGGTGGGCTAGCCGTCCTGCGGGAGACTCTTGTCGTGAACACCGACAGTGTTTGACACGAGCCGGGGACTTCGATAGCTAGCCGGGCATGTTGCAGCCCCAGGCAGCTCGAGCAGACCTGGTGTGGATCTCTGCTCGATATCTTGTTCCCACAGCGACAGGGACGGGCCCCAGAGTTCTCCAGCCTCTGGTGTGAGGGGTTTTAGGCCTCCATTCCTTGCGAGCTGGTGTGCAGGCAAGGAGATGAGGGAAGTTAACTGGTGTGGCTAACTTTTTAGAAACCGAGAAATTAGCTGGTGTGCTAATGCTCAGTACACCCGAACAGCCGTGGTGTGAGGCGTCGAGTAAGTGAGCTGGTTGTGCGAACTTTTTAGAAAACCAAGAAATTAGCTGGTGTTGCTAACACTCGGCACTCGAACAGCCGTGGGGAGCGTCGAGAACAGTGCTGACCTGCCTGGTGGGGGCGAGAAGCACTGAGTTTGATCTGGTGTGACCGAAGAGCAGAAAACTCCAAGGCTAGGTAGCGCCCGGCGACAGAAGCTAAATAAGATCTGTCCTGTGGACAGTTTATCTAGCTAGCCAAGGAGCGAGATACGCTCCGAGGAGAAGAGGTGTTTGAATGACGTGGTGCCGTCCGCATAGGCTATTAAGGTAGGTGGTACTCCGGAGCGGACGGACACGTTTCACCAGCCAATCAGGATTGGCGAGTAATGAGATTAATGCTTTCTGAGGTCTGGCAGCAGGGGCATGCATCCCATATGAGACATCGTAACGAAATATTATGAAAGAGAACCAAAGCCGCTCAAAAAGAGCAAAAAAAGGAGAAAAGAACAATGTACATGTCAAACAATTACACAGGTGTTATATTTAGGATGTTCTCCTTTGGGCTCCCAGGAGTTTTTCCACGTTGCCCGACTGCAAGACAAATAGATTAGAACAGCATTAAGTATTACTGTTACATTGTTTAAAGGTGGTCAAAAAAATTGAACCCAATTTATGAAGCTGTATGCAACAGCATATATCTGAAGATAACATGTTAAATTAGTGTAGCCAAGTTAGATAAAAAAGTGCATTATGGAACAGTTCTTGGTTCTTGGTTTGTGTCTGAACCTGAGTCTAATCCCACAAACTGGCGTGGCAAGTATGAATGTAGTACACAACTATGTAGCCAAGCACCTACAAGGTACAAACAAACAGCACTAATAAAACTTAAATAAACCACTAAAGTTGTTTACTAACCTCAACAGTCACAATGTCAAGCACAGCTGATTTCTTATGAAATATTACCAACTACAGCAACGTGGAGCTCAATGCTCTAAAGACAGTGGA
>NW_020851451.1:0-661 GCF_000972845.2 Larimichthys crocea | reverse complement strand
AGGCATTTTGAAGTTAATCTTAAATGGCTTTTATTAACATCTGGCCAACATCTGAACAAAATTCAATTAACAAAACATTCAAGTGCTCTTTGCTTTTCAATAAAATCTTTTGGCACTTTGACGCTGAATGGCAGTGATCCTGTTTTTAACATAAAATTTCACAGCAGTCCAGCTTCTGTTTCTCAGCGCCTCTGGTGAAGCCTTAATGCAGGCATTGCATTCTGATTTGCCGGGCACTTTACCAGATTCAATGAAATCATTCAGTGTTTTTTCCACAGCCCGGATTTCACCAGGTGACCAGCTTCTCTTCTTTGATGTTCCTATGAAAGAAAAGCAAAAAAGAAAATCAGGAGTGGAGACTAACGATTCAATTGGCAATTCATCAACCGTTCAGTTATTCAGTTAAGTTTCTCCTTGACATTGTCACCAAGTGCAGCTCATGGTGGGATTTTTTTGTAATGCCAAAGAATTTGGTGTCAACCTGCCCTATATGAAAAATGGCTGAAGGTAACTTCATTGTAACTTGGCGTGATATACATTAAATTTCATTTGATGATTTGATATTTTGATATCAAGACAAAGCCTTAGAAAAAAAATATATAAATAATAAACTATTAAATAATAAAAAATTGTAAGCTTTTTATGTCATTTTTTGTACAGA
>NW_020851450.1:0-735 GCF_000972845.2 Larimichthys crocea | reverse complement strand
ACACACATACATACATTACCGGTCAAAAGTTTTAGAACACCACACTTTTTACTGAAAATTATTCAGTTCATTGTGTCATTGCACTCCGAAATGAAAGGATAGAACAAATAAGCAATTTGAGTTGAAAAAAAATTCATAGAATCAATTTATAGACCAAAATGTATTCTAAACTTTTGACTCATCAAAGTAGCCACCTTTGGCAGATATAACAGCTGACCACACTCGTGGCATTCTTTCTACAATAGAAAACAAGTGACACGCCCCCGAAACCACAGCCTTTTGTAATTTGCAAAAGAGGGCGGACTCAGGGAGTGGCACCTGCACCTATTTCAACAGGCATTCTGCGCTGCAGCGTCAGCGGAAGGCGTCAGCCCTCGTCTGAAGTCCTCCTCGTGTGAAGACCTACTTGGGTGAAGACAAGCGAGTCTACCTGCGCGAGTCCACTGAGCAAGGCAAAACTATCCTCCATCTGTCCTACCTATATCACCATGTGCTTCCAGAAGATCCCCGTAGTTTCTACTGCACGGACCCCCCTACGCCGCAACCTTCGCACCAGGAATCTATTCAACCTCCGGCCACTGGATCATTATACACCCACCAAAACTTTCTCTGTTGGCCTATGGAACTGCCAATCCGCTGTCAACAAGGTGGACTTTATCCCGGCTTATGCCAGCAGTCTATCCCTGGACCTACTGGCCCTCACCGAAACTTGGCTTAAAACCGAAAACACCGCCA
>NW_020851449.1:0-856 GCF_000972845.2 Larimichthys crocea | reverse complement strand
TGCTTAATTACTTATAAAAGGTAAATTTATAAATGTAAGGAATATTAATTCTGATAACAGCAAATGTATACGTACATTTATGAATCTAATAAAGAAAAATAAACTGGCTGATCGATCGGACCCTTCCCCTGCCTACGGGTGCTGTCCCTAAAGCGAGGAAAAGAAAAAAAAAACCTTTAAATGTATATACAATTGCCATCATTCTCTTTCTCTTAAGCATACATTACATCAGAGACTAAACAAGTGTGTCATTCTCGGCAGGTGTTTCTCCTCATGGGCGCGTAGATTGACTCTTCTACTCGCTGAGCTGGACACACTCTTCATACTCATTATCATTCCCGAATCTAACCACACCTTGTCTTTTAGTCATCTCAGGCCTCTCGAACTCATCAACTGCGGAGACAGGTTGATAGAACAATTGTTGTTTCATTAGTGCAGTAGTAATCAATCTTTGTAATAATTCTCTCAGATGGAATACAACAGCATCCACAGGTGACTAAGACAGTAACTGCAATTTCTACCTAAGGTGTAAGGGGCTGTTTTATTTATTACTTATCTGTAGGTATTGGTGCTCGTTTGCAATGTTTCAGGTGTATCTACGTTGTTCTCTCAGCTATGCGTACTGCCAATCTCCGGGCTTCACAGGTGTCTCTTGGTCGAGGACCGGCTCTGTGGGTGAACTATAGACACAGTTTCTTTGTTCTCCAACATTTTTCTCATATAATCCACAATTGTTTCTGTGTCATCTCCTTTGAAGTTAATCAAAGGTACTCTATAAGGTCTACCATACAAAATTTCAAAAGGTGACAGTCCTGTATTATTAGGTTGTAGGTGAAGACTCAGCATTGCTGCTGGC
>NW_020851448.1:0-654 GCF_000972845.2 Larimichthys crocea | reverse complement strand
ACAGTTTGTAATCCAGAACTCACCAAGGAAAAGATAAATTAATAACTGTGTGCTTGTTACAGACACCATGCTGCAAGATTGAGGCTTTTTCAACACTTGTCCACAAAGAGGTGCTCAATTCCCCTGAATAACACCAACACGTTTGCAACCTAATTTACTATGGGAAAAAGGAAAAAACCCTGACATGTGGGGACTGATATAAAACCTGAATCAGTGAAACTCCAGTCCATGTTTTCACTGATATAACACCCGAATCAGTGAATTCCATTGCTTCTGTGCTATAGAAAGTGTGATATATAATAACTGTTGTAAAGGGTAAAGATATGACTCCATGTAACAAAAGCATCGTGTCAAACAGCACTTCAGTGTAAGCCTCAAAAATTCAATAAAGTCCTCTTGTGGAAGTGGTGTCATTCTCAATTTGTCATATTTCTGTAAAGAAGAAACAGGATGTCCACAGACAGTGGCAGACTGGCGACCGGGAACACCGGGACATTTTCCAGTGCCCTGGCCGCTAAACTGTCCTGCCCAGCGATTGCCAACGGTTGGGACCAAAGGCTCGGTTAAATAAACAATCCGTCGTGTGCAGTGGTTAAATTGGCTTTTGTAAGGAGGGGGAGTTTCATTGATTCATGTTTTCACTGATATAAAACC
>NW_020851447.1:0-1280 GCF_000972845.2 Larimichthys crocea | reverse complement strand
AAGAAATCTTATAAGGCAGCACAGTGCCATTCATTTTGACGTAAAGGAATTTTGGTTCATGTAAAAATTAAATAAAATTCTGAGGTTCATGGTTCTCAGCAGCAGCTCAAGTATCTCTGGGTCTTCTTCACGAGTGACAATGGGAAAATGGGGTGTGAGATGGATCAGCAGTTTAGTGTGGGATCTGTAGTACTGTGGGCGTTGTACCGGACCGTTGTGGGGAAGCAGGAGCTAAGCCAGAAGGCGAGGCTCTCGATTTTCCAGTCCGTCTCACCTATGGTCATGAGGTTTGAGTAGTGACCGAAAAAATGAGATCACGGATATAAGCGGCCGAAATGAGCTTCCTCTGCCGGGTGGCCGGGCTCAGCCTTAGAGATCGGGTCAGAAGCTTGGACATCCGGGGGAGCTTGGAGTAGAGACGCTACTCCTTTGTCTCGAAAGGATTCAGCTGAGGTGGTTCGGGCATCTGATTAGGATGCCCCCTGGGCGCCTCCCTTTGGAGGTGTTCCGGGCAAGTCCAACCCAGACCCAGAACCCGCTGGAGGGACTATTTAGCCCATCTAGCCTGGGAATGCCTCGGGATCCCTCAGGAGGAACTGGAATGTGTTGAGGAGAAGGACATCCGGAGCGTCCTGCTAAACCTGCTACCACCACGACCCCGGATAAGGAAATCAAATTAAATAACAACTTCAGCTACTTTAAAGACAGCAGTGTTGCATATGGTAATGCCATTATATAATGTGTGACTAAGTGTTATCGTTTGGAGATGAATGTTGTTAATGCTCCACAAAAAGTGATGCAGAGACGTGTTTGAAGTGTTTTCATTGGTTGGATGCATTCGCTGATTTTCAATGTGACATTAACTGTTGCTCAGTTCTTTTTTTTTAAAGTGAACTTATAGAAATGTGTGTTAACAACTGTAGAAAACTGTAAGAATCAAAGGTGTGAATGATGCAAACATCGGGGGAAGGTATGTAGATCTGAAGATCATCACGAGCTGAGCTGCAGCAAAAGCAAATCTAATTATAAGACACAACTAATCACACATATTAATTAATTAAAATAATGATCAATGTTGTCTCATACTGTACTTACGTATAAAGCAATTCATGAAGAGGTCTTTCGTCAAATTTCGCCAGTTTTAAACATCCAGAAACATCAAGCAGAAGATGCACCTCACAGCACACACACACACACACATACACCTAAGATGTACAAACAGACTCCAGCATTGGCGTCTTCAAAGTTTGCTGTGACGTGTGCGACTGTGTCGAGGATGT
>NW_020851446.1:0-1468 GCF_000972845.2 Larimichthys crocea | reverse complement strand
GGCCAGTTTTGGCATGATTCTCGCGCGATCTTGCGTGAATACGGCCGGCTTGCTACGCTGCCGTTACGTGGCCAACACGCACCCGGTGTCCGTTGACGCAGGGCAAAAGGACGCAGCTAAAACGCGGCGCAGCCGTTACGCTGCGCTTACGTCTCCTGTGTGAGTCCCGTGTTAGTTGGCCTTTAAACGCGTCGCCTACACCTGCATAAACTCAGGACGCATGTGCACACGCTTGTCTCAATGTACAAGTAATTATTTACTTTATGATGATGAATTTTGAGTTTAACAGCTGCTTCTTCACAATTCAAGCAGTCCATATATTACCAAGAGAGACTGATGTGACAGTTTCGGCTATTTCAGTCACACGTGCACATGTTAAGGCGTCTGAAGCGTTGGCTTAGTACAATAGTGACACACAACTAGAAAATGTCATTTTCCCCGCTGCGCCACTGGTCCCAGTTTTTGTTATCATTGCTGTTGTGCATGTTTCTGTGTTTTGTTGTTAAAATATAAATAAAAATTTCAAAAAATATCCTGACAGCTCTGATGGGGCTTGGGATTCAGTTATGCTTTCTTCTAAACAATCTGTTTAAACTTGTATATATTTTATATTTCATGTTTATTGCTGTTTGCAGCATCACAGTAACCGTGTTACACACATTAGTAACTTAAAGCACTTTGTAGAAAGGCACTTTATGAAGTTCAGTACGTTTCCTTGTATTAGTTTACGGGGCAGATCTGCAACGTCCAATATGGCGGACGCGTTAACGTAACGCAGCAACAGACCAACCTGCTCAATGAATCGTCTATGTATATGTCTATGGCTCTCACAGGTGGCTGCACGTAAACGCTAATGTTCTTGGTGGGGCTCCGAGGATGGCTCGTTTTGATGAACATTAGGTTGTAGCTCATTGCCTATCTTACTACTGTTGCCTATCTTACTAGGGCGCGTGTTTTGTAGTAACATTTCACTTAACAGTTTTCGATCCTGGAAGTTCGAATCTGCCAACATCTTTCTAACTTTACCGAAATGCAGTGGCCAATGTGGCACCTTTCTTTCTAACTTTACCGAAATGCAGTGGCCAATGTGGCACCTTTCTTTATCTCATAATTACGAAATCAGGATGTTGCAATTACGAGAAAAAAATATTAGACACCTTATCTCACGAGATAAGGTTTTTTTTATCCGGTGAATGCAACGTGCTTCCGTAACGTTGAATTTTTTAAGATGTTGTATTTTTTTCACACTAAATTTTTAGAGATGTTGAATTAAAAAAATCAGAAGCAAAAAAAGACTCAGTGCTAAAAACGTTTTTTTAATTTAAGTTATTAATTAAACCTGTGGGAAGAAACCAGAGCACTGTCAAGCCGGACTCAGAAACATGACTCAGGCGCAGAGGTGTCAATGAGCTTATTTATTGAATTAACAAAAACCCTCGACAAAGTGAGGCTAGGGCAGGCTATGAAA
>NW_020851445.1:0-522 GCF_000972845.2 Larimichthys crocea | reverse complement strand
AATTCACTCATTATCAGGAGCACATGGACCTGTGGAGAGAAGTCAGAGAACAGCTGTTTGAGTCGGTGAAAGGTCTGTCAGAGGACGATAAGAAATGTAAACTTTTCATCTTTTTAAATTGATCAAATCAATCGTCCTATGTTACTGCATGAACCACCAGAGCCACTCCTCCATCAGGGACTAGTTTTATGTTGTTTATTGTTTATTCTGAAATGTCAAATCAAAGAGATTTCCTTTAAATGTCTGTTTTACTATCTTCTACAAGGGTTTTATTGAGACTGTCAGTCTTTTATTTTGAAAGGATCTATCTGCATGTGTAACTTGCCTATAGAACCTTGGCCTCATGCCAACACAGCCCTCCAAATGCAATTTGTCTTTTTCATGATTTCCATAATAAATTGGAGTAAAAATGTTCAAAATGTGCTACGTCCATGTTTAGTTTAGCTTAAACTTTAGCTTGATAAAGAAACTCCTCATGTTTCATGACTTAAAAAAAGAAATAATTGACCACATGGTGGTGCT
>NW_020851444.1:0-1017 GCF_000972845.2 Larimichthys crocea | reverse complement strand
TCCAGTCTGTTGTCGATCACCACTCCTAGGTCAAAGTCCGGTATGTGAAATCATGTAATATAAGTTTGCCAACAGTTCTTATCAGGACAGAAAACTAAATATGTAACTAAGTGAGATGATGAAAACTGCTGAAGAACATATTGTATTTAGCATTAAATGTTTTGGTTGTCTTGTCCAGTTTTATGTATCACATAATATTCATGTTGTAAATCTAACCAGACTAACCAGGGTTAGTTAAACCCCAGGTTATTTGTAGTTGCTTTGAAAGAATGTATCTTTATATGATGTATTTATGTTCTAGATGTTTCCCTCAAAATTTAAACTCATGACTATTTTTACACAAGAGCGGAGCAAGAAACCCATCTTCTCCTAAAGAAACGGAACCACATATGTGTTACTGTCCCTTTAATTGAGGTGGCAGTTGTTAACCTGTTTTCAGTGAGCAAAAGCCGACAGGTGTGTGCATGTTACCTTACCGCCAATCTCTGCCAGTCCTCTCGACCGATGCATGGTGTGGGAGTGGATGCTGAAAGACAAGACAAGAGAAGAGAAGAAAGAGGAAAAGTGAGAACTGAAGTGATAAAAACCCAGAAGTCATGAAACTGAAAGAGAAGAGACTACCAGCGAGCTGCGAGTAGGACGACGTGAACTGTTGTAGACGATTGATTTCCCGGTGAGTAACGATCGATGGTTACATGGTATACAACCATACAACAATGGTTGTGTGGTCATAAATCGGTGTTAGGCCCTGGCAGAAAATTCACGCAGCTAAGCTGATGAGTGTGTTGAGTTTGAAATGTTGTTTGCACTGTTGTGAATAGTAAAATGAATCTATTTCATGTATATAATATGAAAAAAAAGAGTTTATTTTGAAATGCTTATGTGAATTCTGAGGTTACTCTGAGTTATGATGGATATTAAGAATTCATGGAAAATGGCAGTAGTAAAGGAAGTGAATTTTGACACTGAAAAGCAGTAAATGTATCTATTTACATTCAAATTGACCTTTTATTATGG
>NW_020851443.1:0-542 GCF_000972845.2 Larimichthys crocea | reverse complement strand
CATTTTAGCTTCTTTCAGCCCACTGTTTTGGTTGTCTAGTCTGCAACTTGCTTGTTTTGTTCAGTCTCACAAATTTAGTAGTACCACTTCCGGCCTCTGTACACTACCTGCCTCAGCACCAAGCAGACAAAGTCAGCTGGTGAACATAGTGCGGCATTTATCAGCTCAGGAGCCAGGACCAAACAGAGCCGAGTTGTATAATCATCAGGTGGTCAGAAATAAAACTCGGGATGTGTAAATACACAGCTGTTGTTCGACATATTAACTGACAATAATGCAAGTCCTACTGGGTTTAACTTAAAGGTTATACAAAAGAAATTCACTGATACTAAATGTCACACTAGATCACAGCATCTCCAAAACAAAGACTAAACAGACTCCAGTGACAAAAACAAACAGTAATTTTATGCTGCAGATAATCATAAATCTTCCTAAAAATTCAAACTGGAAAGAAACAGAATAAAACTCACTCTTACACTGCAAGGTGACAGTGCAGCTAATCCTTGAGGACAAATGCGTCAGAGAAAATCCTCTAAATGTTC
>NW_020851442.1:281-893 GCF_000972845.2 Larimichthys crocea | reverse complement strand
GAGTGTGCTGAGCATGTTTATTTAGACACAGGAGCAGATAGCGATGACGTGCTAGCAATTAGCATTAGCATGTTAGCAATCAGCATGTATTTAATTCTTCTTCTAGTGGCTAATGCTAATTGCTAGCGCGTCAGCACAACAACACGGCTGCATGCAGGTTTTGAAGGTGGTATCTTAGCGAACTCGTAGAGCTGCTGAACTTAAACGTAGCACCGCAGAGTTTACACTGAGCGTCTTTGTCATCATTACTTAGTTTGAAATGCTCCATACTCCACTCCGGGTCTGTCGCCGCGTTACGTTCAGGTACGGTCGGTGTGGCCTAGATCAAGCAATGGCGCCCTCAACTGGCGACACCATGACATTTCACTGAAAAAAAACTCAGTTAACGCGATTAATTTAATTTAATCGATTAAATTATTTTGGACGATTAACCGTTTACATCCCTAGTAAATTGTCAATCTGGCTGTGAATGTACAGTGTAGGTTACAGTTTGTCAGTTAAACTCTCAATCAATCAAGAACAAGTGTTACGACCATAAAAGGGTATGAAAGAAGTAACATAGAACCCAGCTTTTTAAAGGTTATTAACAAAAGTAGTTTATTAAATGAAAGT
>NW_020851442.1:0-271 GCF_000972845.2 Larimichthys crocea | reverse complement strand
AAAGTTTTAAGATTGTTTTAACAAAAGGAGGTGAGGCAAAAGGGAACTAAGGGCGAGCAAGTGCTGTTAAACGAACAAACAAATAAAAGAAGAACTCTAAACAGAGCCTATTATCTAACTAGAAACTCAAAATGAGAAAGGAAAAACCTCACTAACGTAGTCCAACTCTAAATAACAAACACACATCAAAACAGCACCTCTAAACTAATGGGGCTAACAGAAATACACTCTAGTGTGATCAGTAATATATATCTAAACTAATCCCTGCCCA
>NW_020851441.1:0-575 GCF_000972845.2 Larimichthys crocea | reverse complement strand
GTAGATTGTAGATTATGACCTATATGAGCTAATATAACGCATATCAACGTACTAAGTGTTATGAGGTTATTGTCTCCTTTGTTTTGTTGTTTTGTATTTGTTTATTTTTTGTAATACGAAGTCAGGAATATATTTTGTTTATCTATAAGTATCAGGTATATCTAAACAAGTTGCAAGGAAGTTTGGTATTGTCATTCATTATTTGAAGAGAAGGGTTGGGAGTTTATTATTTAGTTTAAGTTATTCTTCTTCTCAATATTTTTCGAATATGTATAGATTCAGCTGAGCTTAGGTAACAGGATTTTACACTGCTGAAAAATGTATATGAGCTAATATAATGCGTATCAACGTGCTGACGGCCACTTAATTAATGAGCCGAGCTGTTTACGTGTTGGGTAGCACTAAGTGTTATGAAGTTATTGTCTCCTTTGTTTTGTTGTTTTGTAATACGAAGTCAGGAATATATCAGTATAAAGTATCAGGTATATCTAAACAAGTTGCAAGGAAGTTTGGTATTGTCATTCATTATTTAAAGAGAAAGGAGAGATGTGAGTTTATAAGTTATTCTTCTTCTC
>NW_020851440.1:0-786 GCF_000972845.2 Larimichthys crocea | reverse complement strand
TGGCAGAGCACCCATGGCACCCATTCAAAAGAATGGGATGCAGAATGAGGACAGAGGTTAAGACCTAAGTTGCCTAAACTCTGGTATGGTACCTGCGCTCTGATTCACTTAATGATGCCTACATACTTGCTTCCCATGACTCCACAGTTTCCTAAACTAACAACAGAAGACATGCACAGAGTAGAGTTAAAAAAGTGGATAGGCTTCATTGATTCTAGAGTCTATTTGGATTCACTTGGTGTTCTCAGAGGAGTCCCAGATGAGTTTAAGGCTAGGAACCAGGTGGCAGTAGGTTTTTGAATCATTTATTGCCTGGTGGGTTACAATAAATAAAAATGTGGATGGGATAAATTACATCTATTACAACCAGCAACGTTTTATTAATAACACTTGTGATGGATTTAGAGGCATCCACAAACAATTAGATAACACTAGTCTAATGGCCTGGCAGAACAGATTAGCTTTAGACATGCTTTTGGCTGAAAAAGGAGATGTGTGTAAGATTTTTGGAAATCTATGCTGTACCTTCATCCCCAACAACAACAACAAAGGCACTGGAAGGACTGACCTCACTGTCAGACGAGCTGGCAGACAATTCAGGTATCACAGATCCAATCACAAAATGGATGGAAGATATGTTTGGGAGATGGGGAAACGTCACGGAGACTACGTCCACGGAGACTACGTCTGAACGTTGCTCTGCGTGCTTTACGGTAACGTATTGTGTCACTTCCGGTATCTGTGTTGTTGCCACGGTGCTCCCTGCTCTGCTCACCTGAACAGATT
>NW_020851439.1:0-2122 GCF_000972845.2 Larimichthys crocea | reverse complement strand
GTGTGTGTGTGTGCGCGCGCACAGATGCTGGGCGTACAGGGTGCCAGTCAGGACTGTCCAGGGGAGAATGCCCGGCAGCTGGCCAGAGTTGTGTGTGCCACTGTGCTGGCAGGAGAACTCTCACTGATGGCTGCTCTGGCTGCTGGCCACCTGGTCAAGAGTCACATGACACACAACAGGTAAGAACAAGCAGCCCTAATTTACAGAAGATATCAGAAAATAATCAGAAAGTTTGGTGTATGCCAAAGACAAAAGAGTCATCAAATGTGTTTGCCATATCAGTGAGTTCTGCCATGTTTGTCAGTGTCTCCATCTTTACATAACACCACAGCTGATTTTTAATCTGCTGGTTACAAATATCTTTGTTGAATGTAACAAAAATGTGAAAAGGCTTGCAAAAATCTTTGATCCCAACACCACCTGCACCACTGTGTGTTCAGCACTTAAAGGCTAGTATAGATAGCAGCATACCTCTTATACTTATGTATACAGTTAGCTCGTAAGCAGGATTTTTTTGAACGGTACTTAAACTACTCCTGAGCAAAAATATAAAAGCAACCCTTATGTTTTTGCTCCTATTTTTTATGTGTTGAAGTTAAAGATGCAAAACTAAACAAAGTGTGATGAAGTCTGATCTAACTGTTCTGTGTGTAGATCCAAGGTGAACCTACAGGAAACTCCAGGAACGTGCACCACAAAAGCCTCTTGAGAACCTGAAAGCAGCGCTACACTAGCTCACAGAGCAGTAAACCTGGGAAAGATGGACAATTTGAAATGGACTAATAATTTTGTTCAATGAAAACAGACCTCAGAAGTCTTCCAAGTGCTTTCAAAGAGACACTGGTTTCTTTTGACCAATCACTATGTTGGATAGGAAAGGATCCATATAAGCTAATCAGACTATTCTGTGGGACTATATTAATTTTCTGTGTTTTATGGAGCTTTTATTTCTACATTTAAGAATGCTATCAGGTTTTGGGTTCAAATGAATCATTTCTGCTTCCCTGATGCCAAATGAAGCAACTTTGTGACCTAAGCAGTGAATGTTTGTGGTTGTCAGTGGGAACTTCAGAACAATGCTGCTTACTACAGATTCTGCATCATTTCATTTCTTCATCAGGGGGGTTTGTGAACAAGAATGTAGTGTCATAGTTTGAAGCAGCCCACACAACTGTGTGAACTCAGCAGTATCGCAAAGCAGACTTGAGTCCTGGTTCTACCAAAAAAGACTTAAGTAAGTTTTAGAATATGGAAGAATATAGCAGAAATGGTATATAAGCTTCGTAACGAGTCTATCATAGCAGGATAACTAAAAAAAGGCTACAAGTGCCTGATGAGACTTTACAACAAATCATCAGTCCCTTCATTCTGAGATTAGATTGTAAAACTAACCTTTGCACTTAGCACATTTCCAGTACTAACTATCAAAGTAAAGTGTGTTCCAGTGCCCATTTACTACTGTACATGTGCGTGCGTGTGTGTGTGTGTGTGTGTGTGTTTGTGTGCGTGCTTGTGTGTGTGTTCAGTCATAGTGTGTTTTCCTGTTCCAGTGGATGGCAAATATTTTGGATATATTTTGTAATAAATACAAGATGGCTTTACAATGACATTGCACTGTTTTTATTAATGATTTGTCATAAATTGCACATGAGCTGGAACATGGAATTTACACTAACGTGACAGTAAACACACCATTGGCCTTGACACTGAATAGCTAAAGTTCATTGGTTTGTATCTAATCTTTGAAGCGCCCACGATTCACGTGTATCAGGTGAATCATGAAAACTACATCCAGAAGCTTTGTGTGGTAGAGTTTCATTTCATAGATTATTGACTACCACATTCATAAATAGAAATGTTATTGCTGGGGCCCTAACTAATTGTATATTTTGCCAGGGTAACTTTTTCCATAAAAAGTGCAATATTTAGTGCTACTACATTATCTTGATGCCCTGTCTTGTAAAGACATTCAAAAGAGTGAGGGATTCATAATTATTATCTATTCATGTACTGTTGCCCATAAAGCTGGAATAATATTGTTTTCAGACACATTCCTCTTTTTATTCCTATTTATACACATCAGGTCAATTGTGATTAAATTTTCACTGCGATATGTTTGGAA
>NW_020851438.1:0-3268 GCF_000972845.2 Larimichthys crocea | reverse complement strand
TAATTATACACTTAAAGACAATATAAGTCTTAAGCTTAATGTACAGACTATACTGGAGTATTGTAACTAAAATAATTTCCTCCTGGGATTATTAAAGTATTTCTGATTCTGATTTTGTTCTTGCTGATACTGTGCACCTGTATGCCCTGAACATCACTTTAACCAAACATTCTTCACACAGTATTTTTAAAGTTATTAAATGGTGAAAAGCTAAAATAATACCATGGCATGAAATAATCCTAAAAAAGTCGATTTGCATTTGTTCATTTGTTCAGTGCATTTCATTACATTTTGGTCTTAGTCAACAGATGCAGTTTAAAATTCAAATGAATATCCTAATCAGCTGATAGAGCTTACTGCTACCTCTGATCAGACATTGTCTTTGAGTGATAGAGCTTACTGCTACCTCTGATCAGACATTGTCTTTGAGGATACCAAAAGTGCAGTCTTTGTCATTAAATATGGGCATTACTTAAATGATTAATTGTATTTTTCAGGTAACTTTCTGCACAAAACACTAATAGTTATAATTACTTATATGTGAAACTGTTTACTTCTTTTGAAGCCAAAAGTAATAAATTAGACTTCTGGTCAGTTGATCACTTGTACTTTTATTATTATGAAATGGTTTAGCAGTAGATGAAACATGACAAACAAAGAGTGCATGGGTCATTAAGTTTACAGTAGGACAGAAAACATTTTATTCATGTGGTCATGGCAAAGTAGATGAATGTTGAAGATTTGCAAGCTGGGTTTTAATACTTCATAATAAAATGTTCCTTTTTGTTTGCAGTGCTAAGGATGCAGCTCAAGTTGATGTGATGGCCTTATTTCCTGATCTCTTTGGATGCGTTTACAAATTTGCCAAGACCCAGGGGTGGAATTCAGAGACTCCCTTGAAGGAAATGTTTCAGAGAGAACACTTCACCACCAGCTTTGTCATGGCATCCACGAAGTTTGAGGAGCAGCTGGGTGTTCCAGTTCAAGAGTCTCAACCCAGTAACTTGAAGTGACTTCAAAATGGATTAAGGACTTGGAAAAATGACTGCCATATGTTGCCATAGCCTCTCAAAGGTACTGCCATTTCAGAAAGACTGTGAGAGAAATACAGTAGATGGGCATTTATGTCCTTTGAAATAAATGTTGACTTATAAGCTGCAAAATGTACATTAAACAACTCAGGGAATTCATGAAATGTAGATTACTGAATATGATTTGATTATATTCAATGTGAAAGTTGCAGTGTCAAAATAAATGCATAAAAGTGTCATTGTAAGATACGTTCCATCATACTGTATCACTGACTGTAAAATCAAAGCTTTTCCATGTATGTATTTGTCTTTTTACAGTCAAATTTTTGCAGTTACAATTTTTTTTATTGTAATAAAACACAGAATAAAATCACAGAAATACTGAGTAAACGCAATTAAAGTCTACAATTTGTAGATAGCATGAAAGATAATATTGCTATCTTTTAAATAACAGCAGAATTATGTTACTTCAAAAAATGATTCAAACAGTCAATACATTTCTTTAAATTAACAGTCTTTTGAATCTTATTACAAATGTGTCAACAGAGCTAATCTGTCAATAAATGTTCATATCTTATAAATTCACCATGAATAACAGTTAGATATTGGTTGATCTGCCTGCGAAATATTACAGTGCACTCTATCCACAAGCTCTAACTGTAACAGTACTGAATTCTTCAGGTTGCATGTAATCAATGTTGACTCGTCGTTGACATGTTGACAACCTGTGATCTTGGGCATTAATCTCACATATTTCTGGTTCATCCAGGTCAAACGGGTGAGTGTTGTAAGTTCCCATTGGCTGATGACATTAGGGTGAAACCATGTCTCTATGCCTGAGGGTTTCCTGATACACTTTTTAAAGTGCTTATGATGCTCTTATTTCTTTGTCTTTGACCATTTTGCCTATTTTTATATAATGTGGAGGAGTGAGAAGGTCAAACAAGTCTGTCATTATTTTACCACATTATCAGGAATGTATTTTACTATGCCCCCTGCTGGTCATAACCTTAAACTACATTAAAATTATCCATCCTAACCCAGCATTGAGCTTGTCACTTCTGTAAATTTTCACCCATACACCTGTTCATATTGTTTTAATGATAATGAACTAAATGAATAGTGTTAAAGCCTGAAATTCACCTATATGATTGTTGGCTAAAAATGTGGAGTGTGAGGGCAGCAGTGAGGCAAAAGGAGGCAGTTTTATCACAAGACAACAAAATGCAGTTTAGCATCTAGAACAGGTGAAGTTAACGCGTCGTTCACGTGTTAAACAACGCGTAAATGATGCATTAACAACGTGTTGAAAGTCATGTATACATGAAGTGTCTGGCTTTCCATAGCAGCGGGTATTTAGAGACTTCAGTGCAGAGCTGCCGGGTGCAACCCAGTCAGGCTGTGTCTCCTCCAGCGTGACCGTGACGTCCGTGACGTCTCCAGACCGCTCCCGCTCAAATTTAAACAAGCGATTCTCGAGCATTGATTGGTTGTACAGACACAAAGAATCAGCCCCGGCAAACACGATTTAGTCCAATTCTGCCACATATATAACAATAATGTAACTTTGAGCTGATGTTGCGCGTATTCTCGTGTCTGGTAGAAACCCAACCCACTTCCCCGTACACATCATTTCCTGTCCCGTTCAACGCCACCGACTCTAAGTGGGAGGACCAAGACAGAAAGGAAAGTTAGAGAGAAAACGCAGCAGACAGGAAGAGAGAAAAAGCGCGGCATATTAAGTTTTGCTACAGAGGACACTTCACTTTGACAATGTAAGTGCATTTTCCTTCAGTCCTCCAACATTCATCTTCAAATTCTGTTGTAAAATGATCAATGTGCTCACTTCAAAGAACAACACTGTAGGTGTGTACATGATCTATTCTTCTAGTTATTTGATGTCATCATAATCATAATCAATCATAATAAACATTTACTTACAAAGACAATACTTCATCCTTGTCCCTACTTTGACCCAAAAACATTTCAAAGCTGTGCATGTTCAAAGATTAATTCTGGTTGACAGTCTGAACAGGAAGCATGCCTGTATGTGCTGTGCTGTATGTGCGCAATTTTTTGAGCGTCTGAGGTTGTTTGTTAGTACACACTGTAATATAGAGATGTGTGTCTCTTGGCGGGATATTTGTAATGTCTGTGATGATATTCTTTTCGTTTGTTCCGAGCAACTGTGAAAAAGACAAAATGGGAAGACATTATTGGTAACACTTAGACACCTT
>NW_020851437.1:0-12661 GCF_000972845.2 Larimichthys crocea | reverse complement strand
AACTGGCGTTCCAACTGACAACAGAAGCCCAGTGGCAGCCATTTGAGCAGTTATTGGCTTCATTTGAACTTGTCTGTGTAAAACGGCAGATAGAGACAGCAGAGCAGCTAGCACATTAGCGCTAGCTGTAAAGGCATGCTAACTGCTAACAATTGCGGCCGATGCTAAAATTTGTGCAAATGGTATTTGCTAGCACGTCAACGCTAGCAATTAACATTAGCCACTAATAACCAAATACATGCTACTTGTTAATATGCTAATGGTAACATGCTGATGCTAATTAGCATTAGCCACTAAGAATTAAATACATGATCATTGTTAACATGTTAATGATAATTGTTAGCCGTCTGCGCTAGCAATGAGCAGTAGCCACTAAGAATTAAATACATGATCATTGTTAACATGTTAATGTTAACCTGCTAAAGCTAATTAGTATTAGCCACTAGGAATTAAATACCTGTTAATGTTGACATGCTAATGCTAACATGCTAATGTTAATTGCTAGCACGCCAATGCTAGTCACTCATTTTTAGTCATTAAGAATACATGCTAATGTAAACATGTAAGGTTAACATGCTAATGTTAATTGCTAGCGCGTTGTCTGTCTAAAATGATAATGACAGCAGAGCAGCTAGCGTGTTAACAATTATCATTAGCCACTAAGTATTAAATACATGCCAATGCTAATGTTAAACTGTTAATGGTAACCTGCTAATGCTTACTACTTAGGATTAGCCACTAAGAATTAAATACATGCTCATTGCCAACATGCTAATGCTAACATGCTAATGTTAATTGCTAGCACGTTAGTGCTAGCCACTCATTTTCAGTCACTAAGAATACATGCTAATGTTAACATGCTAATGTTAACATGCTAATGTTAAGTGCTAGCACGTCAATGCTAGCCCATAATTTTTAGTCATTAAGAATACATGCTAATGTTAATATGGTAATAGTAATTGTTAGTGCGCCAAAGACAGCAGAGCAGCTAGCGTGTTAGCACTAGCTGTAAAGACATGCTAACTGCTAACATTAGCGGCCAAAGCTAAAATTACTGCAAATGGTAATTGCTAGCGTGTCAATGCTAGCAATTAATATTAGCCACTAAGAATTTATTACATGACAACTGTTAACATGCTAAGCTATTTGCTAGCATGTCAGCGCTAGCAATTAACCTTAGCCACGAATAACCAAATACATGCTACTTGCTAATATGTTAATGCTAACATGCTAATGTTAATTAGCACTAGCCACAAAGAATTAAATACATGCTAATTCTAACATGTTAATGTTAATTGTTAGCCATCTGCGCTAGCAACGAGCATTAGCCAAGAAGAATTAAATACATGATCATTGCTAACATGTTAATGTTAACATGCTAATGTTAATTAACATTAGCCACTAGGAATTAAGTACATGCTCATGTTAACATGCTAAAGCTAACCTGCTAATGATAATTGCTAGCGCGTTGTCTGTCTAAAATGACAGACAATGACAGCAGAGCAGCTAGCGTGTTAACAATTAGCATTAGCCATGAAGTATTAAATAAATGCTAATATTGAGCGACTATCCAAACGATCAAAAAAACTATAGTCGCAGAGAGGCTAAGTAAGGAAAAAAAAACTTTTACCTGCCGGACGCGCTGGTGGTCGATGAATCACGGCTCCAGAAACGCATTGCATTTGTAGGCTATATTTATTTCAAGTCAAACACAAACCAACGGGCAATTTCATGATGTTCAATGATTATTTTCTTTTTAACAGTACCATCCATATATATCTGCTATACATAGCATTAAATATTAATTATCACAACTAACCAAATGTAAACTCTTTGTAATGTTCACAGTCAGAACCATAAACTTAATGTGCTTAAAATTAAAACAAATATGTTCCAACAGTCACCCCACATAGCACACCATTTTAACTCACGTAAAAGCTAGACAAAATTGTACATCAGCGTATTCTATCAATACTTGGTGTGACTAGCAGTGCTGATTAGCCCGGAGCTAGCGCTCGATCCTTAGCATGAGGCTATTGGGTTAGCTCACGGAGGTTAGCCGTTTAGCTTGTAGCATTAGGTTTAGCATTAGATTAGCACAGGCAGGGACGATTCTCACCGCTTTCGATCTTCACCCGGCGAATCTCCAACTGCACTCATGCAGTGTCGTGGTCGTCCGGGGAGAGTCCTCCGTTGGTTTTTCCGGTTTTAATCACTTTTTTATCCAGTTTATCCACTTTTCTTTTTCTCCGTCCGACAAAGGACCGTGTCCAGAACATGCTCCTCTTGCTCCTTCTAGAGGCTTTAGCGAAAGTGAACCTGCGTTCAGGTGCAGCTTGCTCTGCTCCTCGGACTTATGACAGACCGGGACCACAACTCATCCCTTTCAAATTAAAGTCCCCTAGTTTTCCACATGCATACCACAATACTCTTTTCTTCATGAATTTCACAGTCTTTTAACTCACATATTCTCTTTTTTTTTAGATATGAAATATTAATACATTTTTAACACATTTTAGCTTTAATTATCGTTGTCTGTTTTTTATGCACAATGAATATACTTTTTAATGCACATGTTTTTTATCTGGTTTACCCAGCCTGTTAGGCATTAGCATTGTTAGCATTTACATGTTAAGCTGATGCATAGCAGCTGTGCTTTAAGTAGTAGTTATAAGCTTCCTCCCACTGCCTGAGGGGAGAGCACCCTGGTTTTTACCCCTAGTGTGTCTCCACCCCAGTCCTAGGCGCTCACAGGTCCAGTAGTGAGTGTGCTGGGCAGGCTCCTAAAGCGAAAGTCACCTGCCAGGTCATGCTGTGTTTTCATGTCAAGTTGTCATGACCCCAAAGACACTTCTCAGCTATGTGGTTTGCTTTCATCAGTTGTCTGACAAAGATATTTTACTGACTAAAGTGCTCTTGTAATTTTTCAAGTTTGTCATGACAAAGACATGGTCAGCCTATGTCATCTTGGTAAATGTCAAGGTGTCATACAAAGCACCCAAAACAATGTCACGTTGACAGTAAAAGATTGACATACGAAACCCGCATACACTTAATGAACGCAGTCATTGACATTCATTAATGTTCATTACAAGTGTCATGTTCATTAGTTATGACAATGTCATGTCAGTCTTATGGGAACACCCCTTAAATAAAGTGTTAACAAAAATGTTCTCACTGGTTAAATCACAGCTGGATGATTTATGCAACAATCTGGAACTGCTTGCTTTACATGAATCTCTGTGCATTCCTTCCCACTTGAGGAACAACAAAGGACCAAAATCAATGGTTTCAAAGGTTAACAACATACATAGTATTGCATTAAGGATGTGGAAGCATGGTTTAAATAATCCCAAACACAAACTGTACTGAAAAACTCACCTGCCTGGGGAAAGCCCAAGCATAATGATGTGGAGGAAAAGGGAAGCGCTCAATTTCACCAAACCTCAAAAATGAGGGATAAGGACGAAAAATCATAGCACCATTTGACAGCATTTTCAAATCAACAGGCAGTAGTAAATATGCACCAAGGTTCTAATGGTCATCCACTTCATCTGCAACGTATCAGAGCTTGAGGCTGACGTGGCTGCGTTGCTGGCTTCGCCAAAAGGTTGTCAAAGAAAAAATCTCGGGAAGACAGGAAGAGCAGATTAAGAAAGCGACAAGAAACCGCTTCAACTGAAGCAGAAAATAGCTGCATCGTGGCGAAAATAAATGTTTTGAGAAATAGAAAATCTGGATCAAATGGATGCGTCTGCTTCTAAGAAACTGGATGGCAGGAATCCTATTTTGAAAGGGATTCAATATTCATGCAGAGCTTTTCTACCACCTTAAAGTCAAAAAAAGGATTGGAGGAAGGACCACTTGAACCACAGACTTTAACAATCCACTCTTGGTGTGACCAAGGCCAAAGCAGCGTGGAGTTTAAATGTCTCAACAGAGTCCATGGTGCCAAAAAAAAACTTCAGAGCACAACTCCAAATGATTGATAGCACCACACGTGCTCTCATTAGAAGATGTGGAAAAATACCGTCTTTTGATTAACACGAGAGTTGAAAGTTACATTATGGCTGTGGATGGTAAAAAACAAATGAGGATACATCAATGCTGGGTGCATCAACATTGTTTAGCAACTGCCAAAAAGGCACCATTCAGATATTTGACGCAATCCACTGCCAATATCCCGGTTCTTCAACAGTCATTCGTATACAAACAAATAGACAAAGCCAACAATGAGATGGACTGCTCCATTACCTGAGGAGTTACACCAGAGGGCAGCCGCAACCAGCTAGTCAGAACTGTCAACACATTGACATGTGGGAAACAGGATCGAGGCTACAGCAAAGACTTTGGCTCCATGAAAATTTTGGAAATGAAGCATTGTAATCGCAGCTTGTTTAGCATGGACAGAATATTTTCATGCCATCAATTTAATCAGAAGTGCAAAGGCTTTCCAAGCATACAGTATGTTCTGTACGTGGTGTTTGTTGTGATCTGAATACCATCAGCCAAACATGCTAATGTACAAAAGGTTACCATACAGCTAAGGGACAGGCGTTACCGCAGCTTGTGACATACAAGAAAGGTGTATCCCACATGTGGGTATCCATTCCTCAAAAAAAGAAGATGGACGTGTCGTTTTTGGTTGTGGAGCATCATTCAAAGAGCCTCACTCAAATTCACATCTATGCAAGGACCGACCTCATCAAGCATGTTCATTGGGGTTTTAACTAGTTCAGAAAAGGAACCCTATTTTCTGATGTATGACATTGAGGCAATGTTTCATCAGGTTCGATGCCAGAAAGAAGATGCAGACTGTTACGATTCCTGTGGTGGCCTACTGGGAGACCTAGTCCAATATGGGAGTACAGGATGGTTGTCCATTTGTTTGGGTCTACATCCTCCCCAAGCGCTTGCTAATTTGCTGCTCCGTAGTGGTGCTGAAGATAATAAGGGTTTCTTTAGCCAGCTCGTGTTTTGAACCATCATGCACAATTTTTATGTTATGACCTCCTTGCCTCTTGCTTCAGAAAACAGGAAGGCCATTCGGCTTTATAAAGACAGTAAGGACAATATGTGCTAAGGGGAGCCTTCAATTTAACAAAGTGGACGATAATAGCGCAGTTGTGCTGGCGGCAAATACCAGAAGGAAGAAAGAGCAATGGGAAGTTACGGATCTTTGATCTGGATCAGGATATCCTTGCCAGTGGAAGAGAGCCTGAGGCGAGTGTTATGTGCTCCAGCTGATACCTTTGGTTCAGTGAACCTTTCCAGATTAGGCCGCTAGCGAAGCAGAATCCTCTCAACTGTGTTCCTTTTGACCTCTTGGAATTTGTCTTCTGTGACTTTTCACAGCTAAAAGGATTCTTCAAGACCTCTGTCGCAAAGGGCTGGGAGGGGATGACACTATACTCTACATCTTGCAGCTCAGGATGGAGAGGCTGGGTTAAAGAAGCTACGAACATTGATGGCTTCAGGACCATGCAGATGTTTAAAACCCCCTTTGGGAGACACAACTTCCGCCCGTTAACATCATTTTGCAGATGCAAGCGAGGGAGGCTGGATGGGACTGTACTTATCTGCTGTACACAATTTTCAATGGTCTTTACACCATACAGCCTTCTAAGGGGAAAGTGCGCAGGGGTGGCACTACTTCAAGTTGTGACAATCCCCCGTACTTGAGCTGACGCAGCTTCTGTTGGTGCGGCAGAATGGACAAGCTATATGGGAAGGGAGCTAGGATGCGAGCTAGAAGGACCTGTTTCTGGTGCAAAGTACTCCATTCTGAAATACATCAAGATGAAACTTCAAGGTTTCGAGTGTTTTGTAGTAACGAGTGTCAGAAATCTTAGGATGTTCACCCAACCTCAAATGGGATGTAATGTGGGCTACTCATACAATCCTGCAGACCTTGCCTCCAGAGGTGTGAGAGTGGAATCTTTTTTGAAGGATGAATGTGGGTTGTGGTGGCCCCCATTCCTCTTACAACCAAGGAAACTTGGCCTGGGGGAACCCAGATGACTTGGGAAACTTACAGCTGGAGATCCAGAAGTAAGTCTTGCTTTGTCTCTGTGGAGCAAAGGAGAAAGGACAATGCTGTGACATCTTTTATAAACCCAGCTCATCAAATGGAACACGTCTCTCGAGGGTGATTGGGCCTGGTACTGAGGCTTAGGCGTTCCTTTTTGAGTATTCGGAAGAGGAAGGTAGTTAATGCTCAGTCTCCTCAGCCTGCATCAAGGGAAGGGCAACTGAAGGACATCAAGTTGTGTTGTGGTCATCTCTCACTGGAAGAGATCAAAAACAGTGAAATGGAAATAATCAAGCTCTGTCAAATGCCAAAATTATCAGAGAGATTTTCCTGCTCCCGAGAGAGTAGAAGTGTGAAAAGAAACAGTCAATTTATACAAGCTCGACCAATGCTAGATGATGGTGCTTTGAGCGTTGGAGGTCGGCTAAACACCAGTTATATACTTAAGAAATCTCATATCTCGCCTCATCATCGCCACATTATTAATTAGTTGGCCATGGTGGTAGGAACCATGTTTTGTCGAAGCTACGGCAACATTATTGGATTCCCTCTGCCAGTGTTGCCATAAGAAGAATTTTGTCCAAATGTGTTGTTTGTCGTAGGCTACATAGAACCACCGGTCAAACACGATGTCAGATTGCCTGTCGACAGGTTTTACCTGATGCACCTCCTTTCAGCCTATGTCGGGGTTAATTTTTTGGACTTCTTTTACATCAAGCGTGTGGAAGGAGTCTTGTTAAAAGATATGGAGTCATCTTCACCTGTTTGGTGATAAGAGCGTGCATATTGAAGTGCTCATCTTTACACACTTCCTTTATTCAGCCTTACACGCTTTATGGATGGAGAGGACAGTTAAGGCTTCGTCAGACAATGGGGTTTTTATACTTTTGTGGTGCAAGAGCGTGAGTTAGAACTAAGCTATTGAAGGATGGAACCTGGAACAGATCAATGACACGCTCTCACTGAAAGGAATTAAGTGGACCTTTAATCCTCCTACTGGATCACATCATGCGACATGGGGAGGAGGTTAATTCGCTCCATCAGATCGGTTCTTAATTCTACTTTAAGAGCCAAAGTTGTGGATGAAGGGGACTCTCGACGGTCTCTGTGTGTAGGTGGAGTCTATTCTCATCAGCAGACCTCTACCCAAGGAATCCCACAGACCCAAATGGAACTTGGGAAGCCGCTACGCAACCATCTGCTGTTCTCAAAACCCAACCCTGTTTGCCACCGCGGTCCTCTTTCACAAGGAGGAACGTTAACCACATCGTAGATGGGAGACAAGTCCAATACATTTCTGATTTTTTGGAAAGGTGGATAAAGGAGTATTGCCACAACTGCAGGACGTCAAGAAGTGGACAAAGATCAAGAGGAACTTTACTCCTGGGAGACATCGTTGTTTAACGTAGGACGATCTGCCACCTAGGAATTCCCTGGACTCATTGCGAAGGATCACTGATGCACTTCCCGATAGAAAGAGGCTAGTGTAGTTTCGGATTAAGACCCAAGACCAGTACTCTCTGCGACCTGTCACCAAGATCTGTCTCTTCTTGAGGGAGTCTGCACAGTCTTGAAGACTGTTGTGACCTGTTTTGACCAGCACTTTTCACTCAAGACATTGCTGCAACATTTGTCTTAGATATGATGTTGACTTCATTCAAAAGGACCGAGATTAAGATCTACAATGAACTTTATACATGTTGGACTATGGTCTCTTTTCCAGAAAAGGAAAATTCCACAAGGTGTGTAAAGGCCCAAGAATTGTATGATTTTCTAGGTGTTTATGTATTTGTAATTATTACTGGGTAATTGTAATAATTATAGGGCCGGTAGTGAGGTGCCCAGTCATAGTTGGTGCTAATTGGGTGCATGCCTTTACGAGTTTATTATTTTTCACATACGGGGACATGCGTCACTGGTGTGGGGTGTTACGTCAGCAGTAGTAACATCAGCTGTCTTCACCTGCGGGTTTTTTTTTTGTATTGAATGAACTGAGACGTGTGAGGGGGAAAGTCCCCTTGTTGACCACTTTGCTTTGTTTGCTTAAATTATCTAAAAGTCAACAGATGCATGACCTATTTAAACATCCTGAAATCGCCGTTGGTTTGTGTTGACTTGAAATTAATATAGCCACAAATGCAATGCGTTTTGGAGCCGGTGATTCATCGACCACCAGCGCGTCCGGCAGGTAAAAGTTTTTTTTTCCTTACTTAGCCTCTCTGCGACTATAGTTTTTTTGATCTTGGATAGTCGCTCATATTAGCATTTATTTATCTCATGGCTAATGCTTAAATTGTTAACACGTAGCTGCTCTGTTCAATGTCTGTCATTTTAGACAGACAACGCGCTAGCAATTATCATTAGCAGGTTAGCTTTAGCATGTTAACATGAGCATGTACTTAATTCCTAGTGGCTCATGTTATTAACATTAGCATTGTTAACATTAACATGTAGCAATGATCATGATTTAATTCTTCTTGGCTAATGCTCGTTGCTAGCGCAGATGGCTAACAATTAACATTAACATGTTAGAAGTAGCATGTATTTAATTCTTTGTGGCTAGTGCTAATTAACATTAGCATGTTAGCATTAACATATTACAAGTTCGCATGTATTTGGTTATTCGTGGTAAGGTTAATTGCTAGCGCTGACATGCTAGCAAAGCTTAGCATGTTAGCAGTTGTCATGTAATAAATTCTTATGGCTAATATTAATTGCTAGCATTGACACGCTAGCAATTACCATTTGCAGTAATTTTAGCTTGTGGCCGCTAATGTAGCAGTTAGCATGTCTTTACAGCTAGTGCTAACACGCTACGCTGCTCTGCTGTCTTTGGCGCCATAACAATACTATTACCATATAAAATTAGCTGTATTGCTTAATGACCAAATTATGGGCTAGCATTGACGTGCTAGCACTTAACAAGCATGTGAACATTGCATGTACACATTAGCATGTATTCTTAGTGACTGAAAATGAGTGGCTGCACTAACGTGCTAGCAATTAAACATTAGCCTGTTAGCATTAGCATGTTGGCAATGAGCATGTATTTAATTTCTTAGTGGCTAATCTAAGTAGTAAGCATTAGCAGTTACCATTACAGTTTTTACATTAGCATTGGCATGTATTAATACTTAGTGGCTAATGATAATGTTTACACGCTGTAGCTGCTGTGTCATCATTTTAGACAGACAAACGCGCTAGCAATTAACATTAGCATGGTAACCTTACATGTTTACAATTAGCATGTATTCTTAATGACTAAAAAGAGTGACTAGCATTGGCGTGCTAGCAATTAACATTAGCATTTAGCATTAGCATGTCAACACTTAACAGGTATTTAATTCCTAGTGGCTAATACTATTAGATTTAGCAGTTAACTTAACATGTTAAACAGATCATGTATTTAATTCTTAGTGGCTAATGCTAATTAACTTAGCATGTTAACATTAACATGTTAGCAATGATCATGTATTTAATTCTTAGTGGCAAATGCTAATTACCATTAGCATGTTAACTTAGCATGTTAACATCAACATGTTAGCAATGATCATTGTATTTAATTCTTAGTGGCTATGCTCCTGCTAGCGCAGACGGCTAACACATTATCATTACACATGTTAACAATGATCTGTAGTTAATTCTTAGGGCTAATGCTATTAGCATCAGCAATGTTACCATTAGCATATTAACAAAGTAGCATGTAATTGGTTATTAGTGGCTAATGTAATTTTCTAGCGTTGACGTGCTAGCAATACCATTTGCACAAAATTTTTAGCATCGGCCGCAATTGTAGCAGTTAGCATGCCTTTACAGCTAGCGCTAATGTGCTAGCTGCTCTGCTGTTCTCTATCTGCCGTTTTTACAAGACAAGTTTCAAATGAAGCCAATAACTGCTCAAATGGCTTGCCACTGGGGCTTCTGTGTCAGTTGGACGCCAGTGAAATCCTGACAGAGAGAGAGAGGGAAAAATGCTGGAGACCACCCTCGAGAGAGGGGCTCTATGGCAAACCGTAATTCAATCATTGAACCGAAATCACTGGGGGCATCTGTGCCCTTCCTGATCATCTACATATTTCTTTGTGTCGATAAGTGAAAGAATGTGCCCTCAGGGAGCAAGAGGAGACACGTTACTTTCTCATTCCGGAAGAAAATTTCCCTTTTTTTACATTGAGTGAATGAGGCTGAGGATGGGAGTACTCGATCGATTAGCCTGTATGGAGCAAAACTATAAAAGAGAAGCTTTCAACAGTGTTATCCTGCGATCACACTCGAATTTCCTACATTTGAGGGGATATCACTGTCTGTAGTGGGGATTTGGGCCACGGTAGTCGAATACGTTTATTTTTTCATACTGATTTTCTCCCTGCTCCTCACTCTAGCTGCTGGTCATCCACTCTAGCACAAACATTCCGCCACATACACACCCATTATAAACCAGAATTTGACTAAAAACCTGCTCAACTTTGAGCTTGATAGTTAAAAACGGTAAAAGCTGTGGATGAGTGTCGTGAATCCTGAAGATAAGGGAAGCATACCTCCGTTTTAAAAGTTAAATGCAGTCTCTCGGTGAAAGTATGCCAGAGAGTTCATGTTGAAAATGTCTGTTGAAATGTACTTTTTTTCAGGCCTCCCCATTCCATTCCCTATGGGAATTTTGTCACAGTTTTTCCAGAATAAATTCGCGAAAAACAGCGAATCTCTTAGAAAAGTAATAGCACTCGATTCGGGATAGACGCACGTTGATATTAATTTGTTTGGGGTCCTCTCACCGCTGTGGGCCGATTAATGTTCGAAAAAAAAGGGCGGAAAAATGAATAATAATGCCATGAAACACGCAGAAGGAACAATAGTTGACGAGTGCCCAGAGCTGCTAGCCTGTGAGGTTGACGGTGACGAGTGGCTGTTGCCGGGGGTCTGTAGTCAAAAAGCACACCTCCAATAGTCATTTTAACATGTTTTATTAGACACAGGAGCAATTACCATGTCTTTAATTTTTAGTGGTTATGGCTAATTATCCATAAATCAGCATTAGCCACTAAGCCCCTAAAAATTAAAAACATGGCAATTGCTAACATGCTAATGATAATTGCTAGCGCTCATGTTAGCAATACCATGTCTTTAATTTTAGTGGCTAATGTTAATTAATATATTAGCATTTGCATTATTTTAGCATTGGCCGCTAATGTTACCAATTAGCAGTTCTTTACAGCTAGCGTTAAACGCGCTAGCTTCTCTGCTGTCTCTGACGCGCTAACAATTAATATAGCATGTTAGCATAACATGTATTCTTAGTGAAAATGAGTGGCTAGCCTTAACTTGCTAGCAATTAACATTAGCATGTTAGCATTAGCATGTTCTAAGCAATGAGCATGTATTTTAATTCTTAGTGCAAGTATAGTAACACATAAGCATTGGCAGGTTCCGTTACCAGCGTAGGCATTACCATGTTAATATGAACCATGTATTTAATACTTAATGGCTAATGTTAATTTTTTAACGCGCTAGCTGCTCTCTGTCATGGTCGTCATTTTTAGACAGACAACGCGCTCAATTATCATATAGCACGTTAGCTTTAGCCATGTTAACAAGTAAGCCATGTAATTTGGTGTATTAGTGGCTTATGCTAATTGCTAGCGCTGACGTGCTAGCAAATAGCTTAGCATGTTAAAACAAGAAGCATGTATTTGGTTATTAGTGGTATGGCCAATTGCTAGCGTGACGTGCTAGCAAATAGCTAGCAGGTTATAATTGTCATGTAATAATTCTAAGTGGCTAAATTATTGCTAGCATTGACGCGCTAGCAATTACCATTTGCCGTAATTGTAGCTTGGCCGCTAATGTTTAGAAGTTAGCATGGTCTGTTAACAGTCGAGCTAACCGCGGTAGCTGCTCTGCTGTCTTTGGCGCCTCAAAATTAATATTACTATTAACATTAGCAGTATTTCTTGTGACTAAAAAAAATTATGGGCTAGCATGATCGTGCTAGCCTTAACTTAGCATGTTAAACATTAGCATGTTGGCAATGAGCATAGTATTTATGTTCTTAGTCGGATAATAGTAAGTAAGTAAGCATGAGCAGGTTACCATTAGCAGTTTAAACATTTAGCATGTTACATGGGCAATTATATAACTAGGGTAAATGATATATTGTTGACACGCTGAGTGCTCTGCTGTCATTATCATTTCAGACAGACAACGCACTAGCAATTAACTATGAGCATGTTCCAACATTAGCATGTTTACATAGCATGGTTTCTTAGTTGACGAGAAATGAGGACTCAGCATTCCGTGTAGCATTACCATTAGCCAGTGTTAACATTTAACAGGTATTTAATTCCTAGTGGCTAATATTAATGAGCTTTTAGCAGGTTAACATTAACCTGTTCACAATGTTCATGTTTAAGCTTCTTAAGTTGGCTAATAGGGATGTAACGTACATCTAACTCACGACTAACGATTGTTTGTCCGATACAATTTTTTCACAATGTTTTTTTGAAATCAAAACGAGGGCTACAACAAATTATGACCAACTAAAATTCTCTTTTTTTTGTAGGAAAAAATCTCTCTTTACAGACACTCTCAAGCGTTTGTGTTCTCTTATTAGGGCGCCAGCAAGCAGCTGATCTG
>NW_020851436.1:0-3930 GCF_000972845.2 Larimichthys crocea | reverse complement strand
AACCGAGCTGTGGGAGCGACTGGGTTGTCCTAGCTTCACAGAATCAGTCAGTGAAGATGGACTGGTGACTATCCACCAGCGTTTTGGGGACGGAGTCCATCCTCCTCATTATGATGTGGACATTTCTGGAGAACCAAAGCCTGGCAAGCCAAAACAGAAGAGAGCCAGGAAGTAGGAACTGAATGCTCCATTGCATCCTCCACCTACAACCTCCTACCTCATCAACCAACAAACCTATCATCCACCTTAAGACTCAAAATAACAAAAGACAACCAAAAGACAAACCCATCTCAGACAACAGCATCCACCTGAAGCCTCCTTTAACTTTACCTGCACGCCTCCTCCACCTGCAGACTCTGAACACCACCTGTAACACAAGCCTCTGACTACCAACCTCAGCCAACAAGCTATAGAGCTTCTCCACCTGCAGACTCTGGAAAACAGCTGACTCCTGGCCCTCCACCAACCTGCTTCAACCTACAACCTGTAAGCCTCCTCCAGCTTCAAATTCTGAACACCACCCACTGTCTGTCTCTGCCAACGACCTGCAGTCCACCTCCACTTCCACATTCTGGCAACAAGCTGTAGCCTGACCCTCCACCCACCAGCCAACACAATGCAGGTCTCCTCCACCTGCAGACTCGGACCACCACCTGTAGCACAAGCCTGTACTTGCCAACCTCTGCCTGCAGACTGTGGCAGACAGCTGTACCCTGACCCTCCACCTACCTGCCTTTGCCAACAGCCTGCAGCCCGCCTCCACCTGCACTGTGGCCAGAAGCTTTGAATAACCCTCCATCTACAAGCCTCTGCCTCCAGCCTTCAGGGCGGCTCCACATGCGGACTCTGCCAAGCAGGTTTGACTGACCCTCCACCTACCTGCCTCTTCCACCAGCCTGCAAGCCGCCTCCACCTGCAGACTTTCGAAAGCAGCTTTAGACTGACCCTCCACCTACCAGCCTCTTCCACCAGCCTGCAGGCTGCCCGTCTCCACCTGCAGACTGTGGCAAGAAGCTTTGAATGACCCTCCATCTACCAGCCTCTTCCACCAGCCTACAGTCCACCTCCACCTGCAGACTGTGGCAAACAGTTCTACCCTGACCCTCCACCTACCTGCCTCTGCCACCAGCCTGCAAGCCGCCTCCACCTGCTGCCTGTGGCAAGCATCTGTACCCTGACCCTCCACCTACCTGCCTCTTCCACCAGTTAGCAGCCCCTCCACCTGCAGTCTGTGGAAAGCAGCTTTAGACCGACCATCAACCTACCAGCCTCTGCCTCCAGCCTGCAGTCCACCTCCACCTGAAGACTGTGGAAAACAGCTGTACCCTGACCCTCCACCAGCCAGCTTCTACCACCAGACTGCAGGCTGCCCATCTCCACCTGCAGACTGTGGCAAGAAGCTTTGAATGACCCTCCATCTACCAGCCTCTGCCTCCAGCCTTCAGGCCGCCTCCACCTGCAGACTGTGGCAAACAGCTGTACCCTGACCCTCCACCTACCTGCCTTTGCCAACAGTCTGCAGCCCACCTCCACCTGCAGACTGTGGCAAGAAGCTTCGACTGACCCTCCACCTACCTGCCTCTGCCTCGAGTCTTCAGGCCGCCTCCACCTGCAGACTCTGGCATGCAGGTTGACCCTGACCCTCCAAATACCTGCCAATGTCAGTGACCTGCAGGCCAACTCCACCTGCATATATTGGCAGAACAGTACATCAGAAAATCATCTTTGAGCCTCTAAGAACAACCTGGAGGTCCTCCACCTGCAGATTCTGGCAAGCAGCTGACTCCTGGCACTCCACTAACCAGCTACAGCCTACATCTTCGAAGCCTCCTCCACCATCAAATTCTGAATACCACCTGTACCACAAGGCTCTGCCTGTCAATGACCTGCAGACCACCTCCACCTTTCCATTCTGGCAGCAGGCTGTAGCCTGACCCTCCACCTGCCATCCTCTTCCACCAGTCTGCAGCCCACCTCCACCTGCAGACTGTGGGAAGCAGCTTTAGAATGGCCATCAACCTACCAGCCTCTGTCACCATCCTTCAGGCCACCTCCACCTGCAGACTCTGGCAAGCAGCTTGAGCCTGACCCTCTACCCACCAGCCAACACAATGCAGGTCTCCTCCACCTGCAGACTCTGACCACCACCTGTAGCACAAGCCTGTACTTGCTAACCTCTGTCAATGACCTGCAGGCCACCTCCACCTTTCCATTCTGGCAGCAGGCTGTAGCCTGCCCATCTCCACCTGCAGACTGTGGCAAGAAGCTTTGAATGACCCTCCATCTACCAGCCTCTGCCTCCAGCCTTCAGGCCGCCTCCACCTGCAGACTGTGGCAGACAGCTGTAGCCTGACCCTCCACCTACCTGCCTTTGCCAACAGCCTGCAGCCCGCCTCCACCTGCAGACTGTGAACAGAAGCTTTTAATAACCCTCCATATACCAGCCTCTGCCTCCAGCCTTCAGGCCGCCTCCACATACGGACTCTGCCAAGCAGCTTTGACTGACCCTCCACCTACCTGCCTCTTCCACCAGCTAGCAGCCCGCCTTTTAGTGACCCTCCACCTACTAGCCTTTGCCTCCAGCCTTCAGGCCACCTCCACCTACAGACTGTGGTGAGCAGCGCAAGCCTGATCCTCCACCTGCCAGCCTGCAGGCCGCCTCCACATGCATACTCTGGCAAGCATTTTTGACTGGCATTCCATCTTCTCTGTCTCCAGCCTTCCGCGTGCCTCCACCTGTAGACTATGGCAAGCAGCTGGAGCCTGCCTGTCCACCTACCTGCCACCAAGCGGCCTGCAGGCTGGTGGCAGAGGCAAGTAGGTGGAGGGTCAGGCTCCAGCTGCTTGCCATAGTCTGCAGGTGGAGGCGGCCTGCAGGCTGGCAGGTGGGGGGTCAGGGTACAGCTGCTTGCCAAAGTCTGCAGGTGGAGGCGGCCTGCAGGCTGGCAGGTGGAGGGTCAGGGTACAGCTGCTTGCCATAGTCTGCAGGTGGAGGCGGCCTGCAGGCTGGTGGCAGAGGCAGGTCAGTGGAGGGTCAGGGTACAGCTGCTTGCCTCCTTCAGGCCACCTCCACCTGCATACTCTTGCAAGCAGCTCGAGACTGACCCTCCACCTGCTAGCCTGCAGGCCACCTCCACCTGCAGGCTGTGGTAAGAAGCTTTGACTGGCACTCCATCTACTACTCTCTGTCTCCAGCCTTCGGGTGCCTCCACCTGTAGATTATGGCAAGCAGCTGGAGCCTGACCGTCCACCTACATGCCACCAAGCGGCCAGGGTACAGCTGTTTGCCACAGTCTGCAGGTGGAGGCGGCCTGCAGGCTGGTGGCAGAGGCAAGTAGGCGGAGGGTCAGGCTCAAGGTGCTTGCCAGAGTCTTAAGGGTGTAGGTGACCTGGGGGCTGGTGGAAGAGGCTTCAGGCCCTGACTGTAGCCTGACCCTCCACTTGCCAGCCTCTGCCTCCAGCCATAGGGCTGCCTCCACCTTGACAGTCCATCTTCCAGCCTCTGCCACCACTCCATCTGCAGACTGTGGCAAGCAGCTGTACCCTGACCCTCCACCTGCCTGCCTTTGCCAACAGCTTGCATGCCACCTCCACCTGCAGACTCTGGCAAGCACCTTTAAATCACACTCCACCTACCAGCCTCTGCTTCCAGCCTTCAGGGCGCCTCCACCTGCAGACTATGGCTGGAGCCTGACCATCCACCTACCAGCCTTTGACAACAATCTGTAAGCAACCTCCACCTGTAGAAAGTGGCAGACGATTGCAGTCCAAAGCTCCACTTATTAATTTAATTCAATTCAATTCAATTCAATTCAATTCAATTCAGTTCAACACAATCTATGTACCACCAAATCATGACGATTTCAAAGTTATCTCATTACACATTTTATATAGAGCAGGTTTACTAAATAATTTACAGAGATGCAACAG
>NW_020851435.1:0-742 GCF_000972845.2 Larimichthys crocea | reverse complement strand
CAAGTGAAAAATATAACTGTTGTATTTTGAGCACATGTTCATTCTAAGACCAGATTTAAACGTACCATAGCTTGATGAATGGGGGGCATGTTTCAATACTCACATTCTCTGTGTTTGTCAGCTGCCGTCCACTCAGCACTGTATAGATAAAAAACAGTCCCAAAAGTTATGGATCAAGTCCTGACACAAACAAACTGATCCAACACTTTGCATCGCATCAAATGTTCACCACAAGACTGCAACTGACTGCCAGCACTCATGTGCTCTGACTGCATTAGAGGAAACTCATGAAGTTTAAGAAACATGAGATGAAAATGAAGGAGAAACTGCACTCAGTGTGTAAAATCACTGATTTGTTAAGCTGGATTACTCCTGGGAAGTGTTAAAGTTCTCACCCACCACGGCAGAAACCCAAAGCTCGGCTGCCAGTACAGGTATCTGTGTACATTTGACTATCAGTGTTCTCATCCTTGATGAAACAAAAGAAACTCCTACTGATTATTTGGGGCGTGCACACAATGGAAGGTAGAAATGGAGGGATACCCTATGTGAGGTTTGCATGAACCTTCCTGTGGTTAGAACAATACTACTAAAACCAGCATGGACTGACTCCAACCCTGAACTGACCTCGGAGTCTGCAGAGTCTTCAGAGTCTTCAGTCTGCAGTGTGGACTCTTTAGAAAATCACACAGCAGCTTCACTCCTGAATCCTGCAGCTTGTTGTTTCTCAGGTCCAGCTCTG
>NW_020851434.1:277-713 GCF_000972845.2 Larimichthys crocea | reverse complement strand
ATGATGACGACGATGATGACGACGACGATGATGACGACGATGATGACGACGATGACAATGACAATGACGACGACGATGACAGTGACGATGATGACAATGACGACGATGATGATGATGAAGACGATGATGACGACGATGACGACGATGACAATGACGATGATGATGACGACGATGATAATGACGACGATGATAATGACGACAGTGACGATGATTACGACAGTGACGACGATGATGATGACGACGACAATGATGACGATGATGAGAACGATGATGATGACGATGATGACGACGACGATGACGACGACAATGAGGACGACGACGATGACAATGACGATGATGACGACGACAATGACGACGATGACAATGACGATGATGATGACGACGATGACGATGACAATGACGATGATGATGACGACAATGACGATGACGACGACGA
>NW_020851433.1:0-611 GCF_000972845.2 Larimichthys crocea | reverse complement strand
TATCAAAGGGAAAAAAAAGATTTGTGCACATTTCACTTTTCTTGGTCTGAATGAAGAATAACTTCTCTTATTTATGTTATTGTAACAGTCATCATTGTCATGATTTCAATCTGTTTTATTGCTGATCAAATAGAACGGAATGAATGAATACATTTATCATTTATTAAACTGAACTGGACGTGTGAAAAATGGACAGTTTTTACATGTAATGTGAACATTTATATTCAAATAAAAGAAGATATGTATTTGTGTTGATAGTAAGAATCTAAGGATGTTTTTCCCAAAGAGCTTTTGAGTCACAACAACTTCAGCAACACAAAGAAATCAATTTATCACGAGCTGACAGATTTTAGTTTACAGTTTTATCTTCTCAAAGTTCATGTTGCAGTTTGTCCACATGCTGAGGCCTAACAGTCAAAACACTGTGGCTGTGAAATGGTGTTTTGATAGAATTATGTCTCGATAAAAGGAGAGATAACAGAGAGAAAATGTGACTTTTAAATAGATTTAAATGGTAAGTAAAAACTTTGTCTTCTCTAGATTATTTTTGTTAAACGTGAAGATTTCCTCGTGTGTGTTACAGGATTTTATTTGATTTTAATGTTTCATTT
>NW_020851432.1:0-543 GCF_000972845.2 Larimichthys crocea | reverse complement strand
TATTTATGTATCAGTTGCTAGATTCAGTTAATTGTTGTCTATTTCTGTTTTTTATTTGCTCTCTGAAGCACTCTGGGCTGCATGTTTGCATAAAAGGTGCTATATAAACATGGCTGTGTTTCCAAAAAAAAAAGTGTAGTAAGATGTGAAAAGAAACTAAATGTGACGATGTGCAAAGCAAAGACAACTCATCAGATGTTGAGAGATGAGATGAGGTGAAAACGTTTTGAAAATGTTTGCTGCGTTCAGATTTCTCAGTTTCAACATTTGCTGAGTCATCTTTGTGCTATTTTCAGTTCAATGTGGGCTTTCAATGTTGTGCACATCATAGTGGGACACCTTTTTTGGGGAATGGTGTTATATTCAAATGTATGTTTTCATTAGCTGTGAACTAAAGCAACATGGAGGTGCCCAAAACTGCAGTTCCTCAAACGACCACTTGAAGCTGGCTACAAACAAGTCAATCTCCATAAGTTCCCACTTCACATCATCAATAAAATGTTTGAGCAACCAGGCAACATTCAGCCCACCTCAGATCTTTAT
>NW_020851431.1:0-514 GCF_000972845.2 Larimichthys crocea | reverse complement strand
GAAGAGCAGTTACGGGTACCGATTCCATAGTGGGGCAACAATTAGCCACCTGCTCTACATGGATGACATCAAGCTGTATGCCAGGAACAAGCGAGAAATAGACTCACTGATCCACACCACCAGGATCTACAGCGATGACATAGGGATGTCATTCGGATTGGACAAGTGTGGCCGGATGGTCTCAAAGAGAGGCAAGATGATCCGGACTGAGGGGATTAACCTACCAGAGGGCAACATGGGTGATATCCAAGACAGCTACAAGTACCTTGGCATCCCACAGGCTAATGGAAACCATGAAGAGGCCACAAGGAAGTCAACCACAGCCAAATACCTCCAGAGAGTAAGGCAGGTCCTGAAAAGTCAGTTGAATGGTAAGAATAAAGTCCAAGCCATCAACATGCACGCACTACCAGTCATCAGATACTCCGCTGGTATCATAAACTGGCCAAAGGAGGAGATAGAAACCACAGATATCAAGACTAGAAAGCCCCTCACCATGCATGGAGGGTTCCAC
>NW_020851430.1:0-509 GCF_000972845.2 Larimichthys crocea | reverse complement strand
AGTTTTTAGATACAAACTGAAGTCTATCAAGGTTTGTCTACACAGGCAATACTTGTTAATAAAATCGTTAATTCATTATAGGTTTTGGTTTTAGAACAACATACTGTATCAGAAAACAGGTGAATCAGCTCCGTGTTACTCTATACAGCTCATGCTGTTCAAGTGGCCGTAGTCCTGTACCTGTCATGACCTCGGAACATCTCGGCCTCCCAGGTGCGGTTTGGTGAGTAGTCCCAGTTTACTTCCATGGCAGCGATGTAGTATGTTTTTGAATGGAGCATGATCTCGCCCTGACGCTGAAACATGCTGCACTTCTGTACCGTGTAGTTGGCTCTCATCCCACCGCGATAATTGTTCACTGTAGGTGACACCACTTCAAACTGACCTGCAACACACACAGACATGTACGATAGACACACCAGGCTTAATATTGAAGGTCTGTGGTAAATTTCATGAAAATCTATATATATATTTAAATCAATGAAGTTTTAGACTGTGCAAGCTTTTCA
>NW_020851429.1:0-513 GCF_000972845.2 Larimichthys crocea | reverse complement strand
TAATATTGTCTATTTTAGAGGTGTCTGGGCCAAGAAACATCAAGATAAACTCACCAAATGAGGATCAACAAACACAGTGGGGCACCAATTTAACTAAAAAATATCACATTGAATGAGAGCAAGGTGAATTAATATACACTCACCAAATGCAAATTCAATCGGAATAAAGTGAAAATAAAATAAACTGTTTTTAACTCAGATTATAATGTCAAGCCATCATGCTGTGAGAAAACTTTGTTACCAATGAACCATTGTGTCATGCAGAGAAACAGGTCTGTCAAGCCAGTCCAGAGTAGATGTTTGATTAACCAAACACCTGTTTGTTTGTCTGTTGTTCACAAATGTTGTTCAGTGAGTTTGAATGTGAAAGTAGAAATTATAATGACGCACTTTGTTCAGATGATGAGATCTAAAAAAGTATAACTTCTCTCTCTTGATTTATGCACTGTTAGTTGTGTGTATATTTAGAATGTGTGACACAGGTTTTAAAAATAAAAGAGAAATATTAAAAAT
>NW_020851428.1:180-759 GCF_000972845.2 Larimichthys crocea | reverse complement strand
TGGCACACACCACCTTCAAACAAAGCCATGTACCCGTCTCTGTCTCACACACACACACACACACTCACACACACACACGTCCAGGCTTCCGCAGCCCTCATTTTAAACACTCCTTTAGCCATAATCATTTTCATATAATTCACTTTCATACAATTCCTTCTCCTAATCATTATCAGGCCCACTAACGTCTTAATGACTTCATAAATTTAAGCTATAAAAAGTAATGGAGAAAGACAAATGAGATAATTAGGAATAAATCTTAGTGGAAAGCCATTTATCAAAACATGGAGAGGCCCTGAATATTCCCCACCATTAGGCTCTGCTGTAATTAACACGGGCTCTCAGTTATGAAGGAAACCTGGTAGCAGAGATATTAAGATCCAAAAGCCTCACTGTTATTAAATTGACCGATGAATCTGCGACGTATAATATGATGTGGATTATTAGGATCCTTTTTAATTAAAAAGAGCGTTAAGATTTTTTTCTTTTTTTTTTTTTTATATTTAAATTTTTAACGCTTTAATGGTGGCTTGAACTCATCTCTCTGTGGTTATGGGGCAATGAGACGAAGAGAGAGAG
>NW_020851428.1:0-160 GCF_000972845.2 Larimichthys crocea | reverse complement strand
AGAGAGAGAGAGAGAGAGAGAGAGAGTGAAGAGAGAAAGAGAATGAAACAGAGGGAGAAGGAAAGTGAATGAATAAGTGTGTGTGTGTGTGTGTGTGTGTGTGTGTGTGTGTGTGTGAGTCAAAGAGAGAGAGAGCAGCAGCAGCAGCAGCGCAGAAAAA
>NW_020851427.1:0-632 GCF_000972845.2 Larimichthys crocea | reverse complement strand
AGTGTGCTCTGTGTCTATAGTCAGGGTCACATGACTGGATAACTTGTCAATCAACTCCCATTTATTGGTGAATTATGGGGACTGCAAAGAAAATGCACATATCCAAGATTAAACTACAGATATTATTTATTATGATATTCATTCATTTGTTGTTACATTAAGAATGGAAAAATTGTTATTAGCAGTTATTACATTAACGGTTGCTTCAATGTTTTGTTCAATGTACAGCTGTGACATACATAAGGTGTATAATGTGTACTAGGTAATGAAGTACATTAGAATAAAATAGGTAGCATTAAAAAACAAATGTTGCTGTATGACAATGATTACTGAAGACTAAATAAATCTCACCTTTGCCTCTGTTTCAGCTGCACTGTCCTCCGGTTCATCTACTGCAGAGTAATGTAACAACAAGCAGATTACAGGATCAAACATGAATTGTTTTTGGTCAGTCAGCCTCTCAAGGTTAATAAGATTTATTTGCAGAGATGCTGTGTATTTCAAGATTGATCTCTACATCAAAAAAAGTAATAACAATAATTATGTAGAAAATTAAAGAGAACAATTTATAAGTAATACTTTTAGACTGTTTCATGTTATTCTACAGTCAAGTTCTTCATTATTATGTTACC
>NW_020851426.1:0-762 GCF_000972845.2 Larimichthys crocea | reverse complement strand
CGCCCTGGCTGTGCGCATAGATCGCCGGATCCAGACCCGCCGCCGAGATGGGGGGCGCCAAAATCCCCCAGCCACCAGCTCTCGTCACGTCCCGACTGTCCAGCCGTCTTCCCCAACTACTCCTCCAAACCATCCAGACCTGTCTGAACCCATGGAGATCGGCCGGGCTTCTCTTTCTCCTGCTGAGCGTCGGCGCCGTATCTCCTCCAACCTATGTCTGTATTGCGGAGGAGAAGGACACCGTGTTGCCAACTGCCCTTTAAAAGCCCAAGCTCACCAGACATAGGAGGAGTCCGGCTGAGCTCAATGACCATCCAGTCCTCCAACCACAAACCGTTGGTGCAGGTCCGTCTTCATCTTTCCGACTCCACCCACACACTGGCTGCCCTGGTGGACTCAGGCGCCGCAGCCAACATAATGGACACTGAACTCGCTCACCAGCTGGGACTGGAGACCCTCCGTCTGACACCCCCTGTCCCTGCTCTGGCACTAAATGGGCACCCTCTTGGCACAGTCATGCATGTCACCACCCCTGTTAAGATGATGCTGTCTGGCAACCACAGTGAAACCATTCAGTTCCACCTGCTCCACTCCCTGGGCCAACCTCTTATCCTGGGCTACCCATGGCTCCGACAGCACAACCCTCACCTTGATTGGGCAACTGGAAAGATCCGAGAGTGGGGAAAGGACTGCCACCAGACCTGTTTGCTTGCGGCCATGCCACCCTCTCACCCTGTATCCCCCGACTCAGCTCCAGACATC
>NW_020851425.1:0-629 GCF_000972845.2 Larimichthys crocea | reverse complement strand
CATAGGCAGAGGAATATTTCCACCATCCATACAATGACCTTGCTATTGGCAGTATAAGGAGTTAGGATCATGTTTACTGACCTTTATTGATTAGGTTTATTCAAGTACGACAGGAGGAGATGAAGATAGGACTGCTGACCGCTGTCACCTGTCAACATCTCAGGAAACAAAACTTGTGTGTTAAAACATATTACGAGGCACAAAATTTTTGATTTTTATTCCATCAAATTGCGCAATTCTTCACCAGCGATTAAAATGTCTCAAGATCACATGTAATTTCAACATGAGTGTGTGTATCCTGTTTCCCTGAAACACTTAAATCACTGCCTGTAGGCTCCAGGGAAACCTTCAATACTGCAGCTTTGACTGCATCACAGTTCCTGCTGTTTGACGTAGAAATGGAGGCCTTGCCTGTTGTGCGTTACCCATGAGGACACACTGGAGAAGAAGGGTGTGCTCAATCTCTGGACTGCTATTATTACTCCCATTTCTGCTGCTGCTACTATTAATAATGAATTTACAATCGTACTGCTGCTATCAATAATAAACATCATAGGCAGAGGAATATTTCCACCACCCGTACATCTACTTCTACATGACGTATTTATATTACATCTTATCTTGTTCTG
>NW_020851424.1:105-1273 GCF_000972845.2 Larimichthys crocea | reverse complement strand
ACACCACTGTCCTCACAGTGGTGGATAGATTCTCCAAGATGGCTAGATTCATTGCTTTGCCTAAACTGCCCTCCGCCAAAGAAACGGCGGAGATCATGATGATCAATGTTTTCAAGGTTCACGGATTTCCCAAGGACATTGTGTCAGACCGTGGCCCCCAGTTCGTCTCCAGGTTCTGGAGGGAGTTCTGCCGACTCATCGGAGCCAAAACCAGCCTGACCTCGGGTTATCACCCGGAGGCCAACGGCCAGACCGAACGCCTCAACCAACAACTGGAAACCGGCCTCCGGTGTCTGGTCTCTCAGAATCCCTCGACATGGAGCAAACACCTGGTCTGGGTCGAGTATGCCCACAACCTACTGCCCACCTCGGCCACAGGTATTTCACCGTTCAAATGTGTATTTGGTTACCAGCCTCCTGTGTTCGCTGACAACGAGCTGGAGGTGTCTGTGCCCTCTGCCCATGCCATGGTTCGCCGCTGCCACCGCATCTGGGCAGCCGCCAAGCAGGTTTTAATTCGCCAAGGAGACCGGGTCAAGAAGACTGCAGACCGCAAGAGGCGACCCGCCCCAGCTTACCAGCCAGGACAGAGAGTGTGGCTTTCCTTTCCGCCAAGGATCTTCACCTTAAAGTTCCTTCCAAAAAGCTGGCGCCGCGGTTCGTGGGCCCGTTTCCAATCACCAAGCTCATCGGCGCTGCAGCAGTTCGCCTTCGCCTGCCCCGATCCCTCCGTGTTCACCCGACCTTCCACGTAAGCCGGATCAAGCCCGCCAAGGAGAGTCCGATGGTCCCAGCCGCCGCCCCTCCGCTGCCCCCACTGTCACACCGCGGTGAGGTTTGTCCTGTCTTGGGGTTTTTGTCTCGTTATTTCCTGTTTTATTTTGAAATCTAACTCTCCTCTCGTTTCAGGTCACTTGCCCTTCCTCATGTGTCACCAGTCTGATTGTCTCACCTGATCCCTGATCGTTTCCACCTGTTACCCATTTCCCTCATGTGTATTTAGTCGGCGTCTTCCCTTTGTCTTGTGCCAAAGTGTTTCGTCTTGTCCGTTCACCTAAGCCCTCATTGTCACAGTCCGTTTTGCCAAAAGAAATTGTTTTGTCACGTAAGTTGTCTTCTTCCTCTTTTAAGAGCGTTTTTTTTTTTTTTTTTTTTTTTTTTTTTTTTT
>NW_020851424.1:0-95 GCF_000972845.2 Larimichthys crocea | reverse complement strand
TTTTTTTTTTTTTTTTTTTTTGATTAATCTTTTCTAAGTTTAGTGTTCTATTTTATTTTCTGTTACAGTTTTTTTGTCCTCCCGCTTGTGGAGTG
>NW_020851423.1:0-628 GCF_000972845.2 Larimichthys crocea | reverse complement strand
AAAAGAAGTGAAACGATCAGGAAACGTAGCCGCCGCTCGCTCGCTCTCATTCACCGTCTGTGTCGCTCGACCTCTGCTCGATCCAAATTAAACTTCTTGTTTGTGTCAGACTCAGATTTAGAAGCTGCTTCATGAAACACGTCGCGTATCAGAGTTTAGTTCAGGCTGACTGTGGAGGTTTGACCTGAGCGTCTGATTGGCTGCAGCAGCTGCATTTTTACAAAAGTTGGATCTGGCTCAACTTCTTCAGTTTGCACAAAGGTGTTTTATTTTGAAAATCCATCGGATTCTCTGTGCTGTTTCTGTGTCTGACTTCCTGTCAAAAATAGAACAGCCGCGTTGAATTCAATGCGGAGCCGAGCGGAGGCCCACTCCTGTCCTGGGACGCTTCTGAACCGGACCGTGGCGGAGCCGGCGGGGTTTGAAACATTGACTAGAACGACTGCGAATCGCTGCGGCGCCCGGTGGAGTTTGGGGGTAACTCCATTGAAATGAATGGAAAAGCTTCAATGCACCATCACAGTAACCAGCTGACTCAGCTCCACCTGTTCCACACAGAGCTGCAGAAACATGCGGCTGACGTCACGGAGACTACGGCCAATGTTTATACTGACTCTGCTACACACAC
>NW_020851422.1:0-1183 GCF_000972845.2 Larimichthys crocea | reverse complement strand
TTATTAACTAATTATTAATTACATAATTTTTTTTAATTGACTTGCCCCCATATTTAAAACATAACCTGCCTTGTGGCTGCACTGCTGATTGTTCATGGAGAAATTGGTGTCTCCTCACCGCTCTGAATGCTGAATTTTTTTTATATGATACTATGTATTAAGAAACGATACCACAGCAAAAATGAAAAATAAAAATGCTACACAAAATAAGATAGATAAATAATAGGTAATAAGATTTACAGTGCCCTGTGATGAACTGGCGACTTGGGATACACTCCAGCCCCACCGTGACCCTAGTGAGGATAAGCGGTTACAGATAATGTATGTGTGTATGTAAAATATACAGTACTTGTATATTAAAACACTGTGCTAGTACAGAAAAAGTCACTGAATACACATTGAGGACCCATTGCAGCGTTTCTCACAGAATGACAGGTGTAACCTGGGTGGGTGTATTTTGAATACATTACCATATTCCGCACCTTATTTTAGTGTTTACTCGCACACTACTTTAATCTGCTCACCTTGCGTGTCCTCTTTCCCTGTCCATCTTCAGCATAATACCAGATGATGTCTCTCAGTCAGTAGACTGCATGGGAGGTGGAGATTGTCCACATAGTTATTTGTTCATGAATGGCATCTTACTGATTGTCTGGTCCTTTTTTTAAGGGGCGGTCGGTAGCGTAGTGGGTTAAGGCAGTTGGCCCCGGTTCGAATCCTGCATCGGACGGCCAATTACTGCGTGTCACTCCCCCCCTCTCTGCCCCCTGCTTCCTGTCTATCTTCAGCTGTACTGTTAAAGGCATAAAAGGCCAAAAAAAAATCTTTAAAAAAAAAAGTAATTGAGTATGCTGTTTTTGTTTTCTGTATGGTTATACACATACAGTATGTATGTTTGTTTGATTCTACATGTTTAACTTTGTGTGTGTGTGTGGGAAAATACCCTTGTGCCAGCATGTATAAATGTGCCGCAAACAAAGTGACGAGAAGTGTGTATCCTCAGCTCATGAAGGGTTGAAAGTGGGCCAAACCTGTTCTGAATAACAATGAGGTGGGAGAGGAGATAAAGGTGCAGAACCCCCCCACATCAGCATGCTGAGCTACGTGTTGGTCTGCTGCATTTGTGTGTGTGTGTGTGTGTGTGTGTGTGTGTGTGTGTTATTCTGATTCAGAGAGCCCGTAG
>NW_020851421.1:0-636 GCF_000972845.2 Larimichthys crocea | reverse complement strand
TGTCTATGTATATATGTCTATGGTTGAAGCTCCTTTCACGGACCTGTTCAGCAGCTGCAGCAGTAACGTTGTGCGTCTCATCGGTCACCTGACACTTGACCTGTCTGGCCATTGGCCAAACGTACGCTGAACAGAGATCAGCTGTCACAGCCTTAGTATGACCATTACTGTGATACTTCAAAATGTAAATCTGGCTCTAAATCAGTTGATCGGCTGTCATCATTGATTGACAGCATTTCTCTTGTTTCTCGTGTTGACGAACTTGACCAACTACCTATCAGATCTGGGGTAGCCGCAGGGGTGGCCAATGAGATTTCAGGCCACCCCCCAAAAATCACCACTGTACAGAGTCAGAACCAAACAACACTGGCAAATGTAAATATTCTTATAACCTCAACCACAATAACCTACAAATCAAATAACGTCTTGTATTTCATGCCATCTGATAAATATGCAGAGCTGACTGTATTGACCTGAGACAACTAATTGGCCACCAATGGCTCCTAACGAGCCCATATGTTGCAAGTGAAATGAACACAGGTGAAAGTTGTAGCTGGTTGATTACCTGCTACCAACGTGTCCCCAGTCTTAAAAGCTGTGATTCAGTTGTTCTGCTTCACAGCAGAGTGTTTTGCA
>NW_020851420.1:535-869 GCF_000972845.2 Larimichthys crocea | reverse complement strand
CCAGCTCTGTACAGCATGAATTATGACAACCCCAGTCAGGACTGTGTCCAGTGTTTTCTCCTTTTCAATTAGATAGATAGATAGATAGATAGATAGATAGATAGATAGATAGATAGATAGATAGATAGATAGATAGATTCTTTATTGAGGGAAATTCAAGCATCCAGTAGCAGCATGAGACAGTCCACATAAGCATACATTCAAATGAACTTATAACACAGTAAACAAACATTAAAGTTAACCTATAAGATAAAAATCTAATCAAACCCGTGCTTCTTTATGAGTAGAAAACTATATACTTTTTTTTTTTTAATAGAAATAAATAAAACTACAA
>NW_020851420.1:0-525 GCF_000972845.2 Larimichthys crocea | reverse complement strand
TAAATAAAACTACAAATAGAGATATTCATTTACATGTACAAACCATACTGTTAGTGGTACAAAGGTGTAGGTATATTCTGTTTTTGAGTGCGTAGCAGGCATAAAGGAAGATAAAAAGAAATGGACGAGCAGATAAAAACACACACACACTGTGTTTTTAAAGTGAAAGCTGTGCAGTTTGTACTCAGTGTTCAGCAGGTAATGTGCAAAGGTTCACGGCATGCACAACGTCAAGTCAACTCTGCTGTCAACTCTTCCATATGTCGAGGACGTACAGACAAATGAAATATTCCCTGGTTTCCTCTGGTGCAAACGAGCAATAAACATGAAATATTCAAATATATACAAGTATAAGAAGATATTAAAATTGTAAATATAGCGATATAAAAAGATACAAACAGTGTGAATATAGCTACAATAAAAAGATGTGAACAGTTTGTAGATGGCATACAGCAACAGACTGTATATAGTGCAAATAAAAACAGTAGCTTTGGATAAAGTGTTGTATAAATGTTTAAATGAAAT
>NW_020851419.1:0-860 GCF_000972845.2 Larimichthys crocea | reverse complement strand
CCTTTTGGACGCAGCCCTCAAAAGCATAAGATTAGAAACCACGACTTCACTGCTTACAGGCTGTGTTCTACCAATTTGCACTATCAGCCCACACATGCAGAGATATTTTTTTCTGGCAGTTCACACTCTTTATTTTGGACGCAGACGTCAAAAGCCAGTGCACCTCATAAGACTGGAACTCACAACCTTACGACTTAGAAGCAGCGCTCTACCAACCTGAGCTATTGGCCCACATACACATACACACACATACATATGAACATATACACACATACATATGAACATAGATAGATACATAGATACATTCATTCATATGAAGGTCATGTCTTTGTGGTTTTCACTCTTTCTTTTGGACAGAGACCTAAAAATACACAGCTCTCATAAGGTTTAAACCCATGACTTCAGCTCCTCAAACAAACACTCTAACCTAATGAGCTATTGGCTCACATAGTTCACCATTGGTTCTTGGCAGTTTTCACTCCTTCTTTTGGACAGACACCTCAAAAGTGTCCCCCGTTGTTCCCCCTCTCCCCGGTTTTGATTCCCCCTGCCTTTTTGCAGCTCCCGGCGCCTTCTCTCCCCTTGCGCCCTCGGCCTCACGCTCTCCCTCTTCCCTGTCTTTGTGGTTTTCCCCTCCTTCTTTTGGCCCGCGGCCCTCCCCCCTCCCCCTCTCCCTCCTCGGTTTGCCCCCCCTGCCCTTCCGCCCCTTCCGGCGCCCCGCCCCCGCCTCTGGCCTCCTTCTTGCTCCCCCCTGTCTTTCTTCTCCTGGGCCCTTTGTCTTTCTCCGCGGTCTGTGCCCCCCTCCGTGTTTTTTCTTGCCTCTTGCTTTGCTGTCCTCCCCGCTGGGCCGGTTTTTTTTC
>NW_020851418.1:0-589 GCF_000972845.2 Larimichthys crocea | reverse complement strand
GGAAGGCTCTGTCAGGCATCATTGCAGCAAAAATGAGTAAACATGTGGCTCAATACATGAGAGAGGCACAGAAAGGAATTGGCAGTAACACCAGGGGAGCCAAGCACCAGCTACTGGTTGATAGATAGTCGCCCGAGACTGTAAGAAGAAACAGACCAACCTGTGCACTGCCTGGATTGACTACAAGAAAGCCTACGACTCAATGCCGCACACATGGATACTGGAATGTCTGGAACTGTATAAGATCAACAGGAACCTAAAAACCTTCATCCAGAACTCAATGGAAATGTGGAAGACAACCCTAGAGGCCAATTCAATGCCCACTGCCCAAGTCAACATCAAGTGCAGCATATACCAAGGAGATGCGCTATCACCACTGCTGTTCTGCATAGGCCTGAACCCCCTCAGTCAGATCATCACGAAGAGCAGGTACGGATACCGATTCCGTAGTGGGGCAACAATCAGCCACCTGCTCTACATGGATGACATCAAGCTGTATGCCAGGAATGAGCGAGAAATAGACTCACTGATCCACACCACCAGGATCTACAGCGATTCGGATTCAGATTGGACAAGTGTGGCCGGATGG
>NW_020851417.1:0-9643 GCF_000972845.2 Larimichthys crocea | reverse complement strand
GACGGATCCACACAGGTGAGAGGCCATACCTTTGCAACACCTGTGGGAAGAGATTCAGTGACATTTCAACATTCAAAAAGCATCAAAGAATTCACTCAGGTGAGAAGCAGTATACTTGCACAACATGTGGGAAAGCTTTCAGACAGCAGAGTGGCTTGACAATCAATATTAGACGCATCCGCACAGGTGAGAAGCCGTACACCTGCAAAATGTGTGAGAAAACATAGCATGTGAAAATAAATGCAGGTCAATAGCCATTAACTTGCAAATCATGGCAGCTTTCACACATGGTGGTTACTTTACAGTCCACGAGAAGAGCCAACACTGCTGAGAGACCTTTGCAATGTTTGGCAAAACCTCTAAGATGCAGGCAAGAAGCTTTGTATTTGCAAAACATGTGGGAGACTATTCATTTCCAGTGGTTCTTGTTCAGAACTGTAGAACTCACTGACTGACTGTTTTTTGTGACCATATGAGAAGTCCTATTGCTCATAAATGTGTCTTATTTTTGCTGTTTTATACTGGACACTACTTCACTTTGTCTGATTTACAGCTGAATTAGCAAATAGAATTATCAGAATTTGTGTTTTTATGTTGTTTTTATACATAATATCTATGTTTGTATACACAGACACACAGAGACATACTGAAATAAAGGTTTACAAAGTCTAAATGTTGTGTACTTTTTTGGAGCACTGCTAATATACAGCTCTGTGACCAACACTGCTTGCTAAAGTTCTGACGTGTCACGATACAGAAAGAATGGATTAAACAAAATGACATTTAAATTGGGTTAGAGAGTTATATAATAAACAATCATCTTTACTTCATTTACTTGTCTCTTCTGATTGAAACAGATGTATTCATTAAAAGCTTGTTGGTCCATTGAAACTGAATAGCTGACTGTATCTTCAACAAGAGAAAAAGAAAATAGCTGTCTGCTCGTAATGCTTTGTTTATGTGTGATGAGCAAACATCTTTTGTTACAGATTGTGCTGATTATTCCTGAAAGTTTACAACATTTACTGATGATATTAAACGCACCAGTTTTCAATCAAATACCATCAGCTGAAAGCGGAACATTATAACTCTGCACATCCACCGTCGGAACTTAACAGTGTGACATCCAGCGGAAGTAAACAAACACTACAGCTGTTAGCAGCGTTAGCTCTGTGCACGTGACGTTATTGAATGAAGTGAAGACGGTATTGTAGCGGTGACACAGTTAATTATTTCATTTGTAATTAAGCAACAATGTCTTCAGTTGAGTGTTTGAGAGAGTTTGTCAACGAGCGACTAAATGCTGCTGCTGAAGAAATATTTGGAGTTTTTCAAAAAACTATTTGTAGTGGCCATTTGTCCATAAAAAACAAATTAAACTTTAAACCAAACAAAATCAAAAGGCCACTGATGCACCATAGGGATGTGGTTTAACGCAGGCAAAAGAAGATGAATGTCCAAACTGAATCTTTGCCTTTTGTGATGATTTATTTCAAAATAATAAAACAAACAAAAGAACAAAGAAAACCATGGCTGCTGCTGCCTCCCTTGCGCTGGTAAAAAAAAAAACATAGGCCCACCCAGGTGCATGCTGGTACTCAAGGTGCCTACCTATCTAAATAACCTCAAGTGCCCAGTGTGACCCATTTACCAAAAAATAAACCAAAATACCAACCTTGCAAATCTAAATATCCCAAACAAATAACAAAGAATATTAGCAAAAAGTCTAATCTAAATAAAGCAAACACTTAATTTAATCAAACAAACTTACTCATAATTAGCTAATTAAATTTACAACTAAACACAACAAAGACTAACTTCACAAATAGCTCCTACATTCCGGCCCCTAATTCTGCATAATATCACAATTACAGTTATCTACACAAAAAAGGAGCTACTTCTGGAACTACAACTATGAGACAGACCTATTCTATTTCTCATAATATGCTCTAAATGGGACATCTTCCTGATGAATCTGCAAAATAAAGCACAGGTTAATGGAGAAAAAGAAAGAAATAATAATAATAAATAGATGTCAGATTCACATGATGTTAAACTGCTGCTTCCATAGTAGACAGAGCTGTCGTCACAGGTCCTCCTATAGATACTAGTCCTAGTTTTCAGATGCACAGTGCGAACCAGGCCCTTTGCGCGGGTCTTGATGTCCAAAAATTTTCCCCATGATCCAAGATCCTCTTGGAGCTGAGGCATCTGCGACAAGAACAATGTCTCCAGGAGTAAGGCTTTTCCTTGGCCTTGTCCATTTTTGGTCTCTCCTACATACATGGGTAGATACTTCAAAATCCATCTTTTTCCAAAACAATTCAGCAATATACTGTGCTTGTGCTTCCAACTTTCCTCATGTACAGATCATTTGGTTCGGTCAACGTCCCTGGTGGACAATGATTGGTGTTCCTTTCAACATATATAATGGGTGATTTGGTGTGAGAGCTTCTAAGTCATCTGATCATCTGAGACCTTTGTGTGATGGGTCTGTCGGTCAATGTGTTCAACCGCTTTGAAGTGAGAATGCTTTTCACTAGAACGAATCAGACGTTTTCCCAACACCACCTTGATGTGGAAGACTGCTGGTGTGTTGAAAGCTACCATTTTATGGCCATCGGCTGAACAAAAGCTCTTTGATGTTTGTTGATGATTCAGAGAAGCCGACGTTACTTCAGCTCCTAAAGTGAGCCCCTGCTCCAACAAAATTTGTGGCATTACCAATCTGATTAGCTGAGGACTGGAAACCTCGTCTGACAGAAAACCACCATACTCGAATTGATTTATAACAACGGAGTCTTACTGGTATACTACTTGTCAAAGCTACTTCCAGATGCAACGGCAACAACTAGTCAGACATGTAAACAGCACGCCATATCTTTTAAGATACTTCTGCCCTCGCTTATAGCATGGGCCAAAATAGAGCTTTTTTCAGGCCAGCACCCTCAGCTTCAGAGGTAAGTCAGCATTTTCTGTTAATCAGTTTTCCCCTGTTGCGTCCTTCACACACATACCACGTCGGATGATTATCTTTCCTGTGGCAGCCAGAGTGTGCATTAATGATCGACAGATTATTTTTTGCCGTAACCTGGACAGCATTGATTCCTGCCCCAACAACATGCCCCAGTGGGTTATGGATATTGGGTCAAACAGATAGGTGGATACAATACATGTCAATTTCTAAAAAAATCACCGGAAATGTTTTTAGATTCTTCTGCAATGCTGCCATTTAGTATTCAACCGACCACCAACCTGAGGATTCCATCATCCAACACTGATCCAATTTTGTTTATAAGTGCTGCTTTCTTTGGCAGTGGTTCTTACAATCCACTTCTTGCAGTGACCCGCGATTTCAGCTTCCAACATTGTGTTTTTTTACATACGGACATGATGGACTCTTCTGCCCTTCCACACGATCTTCACGCACGTCAGATTTTTGTCTTGACAGCGTGACTTTTAAATTTCTGAACTTCTGTCCACTTCTTGTTCTTTGTTAAGGCCTGCTAGATCAAGAAGCACTAAACCCTTCCTTCTTCTAGTGCCCAATGTCAATACAGCGCTGCTTTGATTTTTACCAAACCAAGCTCCAGACGGTCTTTAACCCTAAGCCCAGATTGATAAGTAATTACTCAGACTGGCCAGTGGCCTTTCCAACATCTGGACAATAGCATTCTACTCGTTTCTATCAGGCACGGTGGGACCGAGGGTGTCTATTGGCCGAAAACATGCCATACAATTCCACATATCCACTTTCACGCTTAGGCCCTTCATCCTCTTGTTTGGAGAGATAGGTTCTGTTTGCCACAAAGGTGGAATGTTGGTCTCCCATTTGTATGTATTTAAGAACTGTTGTGCTTGTCTGTCCAGAAAACTGATTTCTTCGCATAAGTTGCAACTCCTTCCACAGCATTTTTATCACACTCGAACAAGCCAAGAAACTGCAGCTGTGAGTTCAACTTGGGAATATTTAGACTCTGTTTATAGAAGGAGCAAACTCTAGCCTTTCCCAAGATAATGCTACCTGTTATCTTTGATCTTTTTCCAGCCTCAAAATAAGACACAGTTCCCATAATCCAACTGATGGCATCAGAAAGTGGTGAAGCTTGTGCTGAGGACTGGGGACTCAAATTCTCTGGGTTTAATACATTGTTCCACTTTGAAATGATCCATTTTTCGAAGATCCTGGGCCATTCAGGACCCATTGCTTAGGATGGGGGAATGGACTTCATCCACTTCAGGTTTCTCCTACAGAACTCCTGCAGCAACATTTGGTTGCATTACTGAATGGGGCCAAAAAATCCAAAAGGGGTCATAAAGAGAGATGACCACCGAAAGAATGCCTCTTCTGGTCTGTGGGTTTTCTCGACTCAAGTCCTGAACTGAAAACATATCAGTACCAATGCACCCTTGTAGCCCAAGTGCTCGCTTGTTGGAAGGGAAATCTTTTGATCTACATCAACAAATCCAGCTCCACTCATCTTTATTATCTCTATCCTTTCCTCCTCGCTGTCAGTCACTCAGTATTCCAGTCTGTTGCTATCCATTTTGACCAGAGTTAAAATCCTCCTTTTTCACAGAGATCAGTCACTACCTTCTTGATCATTTTCAGCCTTTTCTTTCCTCGAAGCCATGGCTTTCACGCAGTCACCACATAAAAATTATGCTTCACTGTAATTGATCACTTCACAGTGGAAATGATGGCAATTGTCTTCCTGCTGTTCTCCTCACGAGCATAATTTGCACAACTTGGTGGTGATACAAGCACCAACGATAACTCTCTGCGATGTTTCCTGTGGAGGCTGTTGCAGTATCACCATTTGGCCACCAGAGGGACAGGAGAACGTTTAAAAAAAGTTGTTTTTATTGGACATAATACTGGTGAAACATGGCTTTGAAAGAACATCTCTCAAGGCAAATGATATTGAAATCCTGATGCTACATGTTTGTACCAGTACCTTTGGATAAAACGTGAATATTAAAGGATGTGCCTGTCATACCTCCAACCACAGCAGTTGTTGCCTAACAAGCATACACAAAGTAGGAAGTTTGGATTTGTATCATCATGCATACACATAGACCCCATCCAGCAGCATTAATAAAGAAGAAGCAGTTTTGCTACTAGCACCACTAGGAGATCCTCAATTACGAGATCAAGCCCTAATTAAGTGTTCGTGTTTTGTTTCAGCAAAGTAGTCACTCCTGGAATAACTGCTCTGCAGTTTAGAATGAAAATTACATCGGGATAGATTTTGGATTTTCATTCTGTAACTTGCATTTCTGGAGCCGTGTGATTTATCAACCACCAGCGGTCCGGCAGGTAAAAGTTTTTTTCCCTACTTAGCCCTCTCTGCGACATAGTTTTTGGCGTTTGATAATTCGCTCAATATTGTCAGCACACGGAGACAAAGAGAACTGGATTGGAGCCACAAGAATAGGCAGCCACGGCTTTGAATGTGAAAACAAATGAATGGAAACTAACAGACGTCGCACATGAGGACGCTTCACAGCTCAGCAGCCAGACAACATCGCGTTTCACCAGCGGATGTAAACTGATTACGTTCTGCTTTTATGTTGGCTTTGGAAAACAGTCTGAGTTTGATGAATTGGTTTTGATTGCTTTGTTTGAGGGAGTTGGAACTGCTGCGTCTGATGCTGTGTGAATATTGCAGCACTGGATTTCCAGAATATGATGACGTGTGATTAATTACAGCGCTGGATTTTCATGAATATGATGACGTGTGATCTCTGTGGTGTCTGTTTTGTGTTGTTGCTTGCTTGTATTCTCGTCGTGATTTCTTTGTCTACATGCACACATGCTGTTACAGCTGTTGGCAAACCTGAAGAGAAAAGAAAAAATACACTCTCACGGAAAAGGCATGGTGAAATAAATTGATCAATTCAAAAGGAGCGTAAAAAGAAAGTGGATGAAATAAAATGCCTGATTTCATCTCTCAGGAGCTCTGGGGGATGAGAAAAAATGTTTTACTGGTTAAATCACACGCTGGATGATTTAATGCAACAATCTGAGAATGCTATTGCTTACATGAATCTCTGTGCCATTAATTCCCTGAGGAACAACAAAAAAAAATACTGGTTTCAAAGGTTAACAAAAACATCATCAGGATGCATTAGGTGTGGAAGCATGGTTTTAAAATAACCAACACAACTGTACTGGAAACTCAACGCCTGAAGCTCCCAGTGATGATGTTGGAAAAAGGGGGAAGCGCCTCAATTTCTCACAATCCCCAAAATGAGGATCAGGACGTAATAGCACCATTTGACAGTCATTTCAAATCAAGCAGTAGTAAATATGGCACAAAGTCTAATGTGTCATCCAATTCATCTGCACGTATCACGAGCTGAGCTGATGTAGCTGCTTTGCTGGCTCGCCAAAGGTTGCTCACAAAGAAAAACATGCTCTGGAAGAAAAGGAAGAGCAGATAAGAAAGCGAAGAGAACAGCTTCAACTCGAAGCAGAAATAGCTGCATCTGTGGCGAAAATAAATGTTTTGAGAAAGTCTGGATCAAATGTGATGAGTGCTGCTTCTAAGAAACTGGATGGCATGGAGTCATATTTTGAAAAGGGACTCAATATTCATACAGAGCCTTTTATACCACCTAAAGTCAAAAAGGATGCAGGAGGACCACTTGAACCACAGACTTTAAATCCACTCTTTGGTGATGCAAGGCCAAAGCATCAGGTGGGAGTTAAATGTCTCCAACAGAGGTCCCTGGTGCCAAAAATACCTCAGAGCCCAACTCCAAATGATGCAGCACCACCAGTGTCTCATTTAGAAGATGAAAATATACCGTCTTTTAGGAACATCAGCAGTGAAAGTTACATGATGTCGGTGATGGAAAAACAAAATGAGATAACATCAATGCTGGTGCATCAACATTGTTTAGCAACATTGCCAAAAAGAGACATTCATATATTTGACGGCAATCCACTGCAATATCATTCCTTCATACAGTCATTCGTACAAACAATAGAACAAAAGGCCAACAATGAGATGGACTGCCTCCATTACCTGGAGCAGTACACCAGAGGGCAGCCTCAACAGCTAGTCAGAAGCTGTCAACACATGACTGATGGGAAAGGATATGCTACAGCAAAGACTTTGCTCCATGAACATTTTGGAAATGATCATGTAATCGCAGCTGCTTACATGGACAGAATATTTTCATGGCCATCAATTAAATCAGAAGATGCAAAGGCTTTACAAGCATACAGTATGTTCTTACGTGGATGTTGTAACGCCATGGAGGATGTATATAATCTATGTGATCTGAATACATCAGCAAACATGCTTAATGTAATCCAAAGGTTACCATACAAGCTAAGGGACAAGTGGTGCACAGCAGCTTGTGATATACAAGAAAGGTGTAGACGCAGAGCTATGTTTGGGGATATTGTGAACTTTATTGAACGTCAGGTAAAGATTGCGATGGATCCTGTATTTGGAGACATACAAGATGCTCCAGCACTGGTGACAATCAGGGAAAGTGGCCGGACGAAATCCATGACTCGTTCAAGGAATAGGGGGAGTAGTTTTGCCACAAATATTACAACATTTAAAAGAAGGACTCAACCAGACAACAAAAAGGATGGATCTGAGAAGCCTTGTCTCTACTGTAAAAACTATGGACACAGAATGGAGTCGTGTATTTTATTGGAGAAGAAAGCCCACAGTGAAAAGATGAATTTCCTGAAGACTAATGGAGTATGCTTTGGCTGCTTGTGCACTGGGCACATCAGCAAAGAATGTAGGAAGCGTCTTTCTTGTAAAATATGTGGCTCACGACACCCCAGCATGTTGCATATACATCAGAGGGAAAATGAGGTGGAAATGAAGAAAGACAGGAGCATTTCAGAAAATCCAGCAGACAGTGATATGGATCCAGGGAGTACTGCATCTTTCTGCACAGTGGATCTAATGGACAAGCTGGGTCTCCCTGGGAGGAAAACAAGAATTATTTTGCGCACCATGGGACAAGAGAAAGTTGTTGACAGTTGTGTTACATCTCATTTGGAAGTTGCAGGATTGGACAGTGATGTGTATTGTGAAATAACAAAACTCTTTGTACAACAAAAGATGCCTGTTGACAGAAGCAACATCCCACGGCAGCAAGACTTGGAAAAATGGCCTCACCTGAAATATGTTTGCTTGCCAGAAATTGACGCAAACGTGGAGCTTCTGATAGGCACGAATGTTCCTCATGCTTTGGAGCCTCTGGAGGTTATTAGGAGCAAGGATGGGGGGCCATATGCTGTCAAAACGGTGTTAGGATGGACAGTAAATGGACCACTTGGTGGATGTGATGATAGTTCTGGGTGTCAGTCAACGGTTTCTATCAACAGAATTTCAGCTGTCACACTTGATGAGCTGTGGAATAAACAGTTCAAGACAGACTTCCCAGAGAACAACCAAGAAGAATTGGTGGGGATGTCAAGGGAGGACCGCAAGTTTCTGGAAATGGCTGATAAATCTGCAAAACTGGTTGATGGACATTACACCATTGCTTTGCCTCTTAAAGACAGAAACTTTAGCATGCCTAATAATCGCATCATTGCCGAGCAACGTGTTCTTAACTTGAAGAGGAGGTTTGTTAAGGAGCCATCATTCCACAAAGACTACGTTGACTTCATGACTAACCTCATAGATAGTGGATTTGCGGAGAGAGTGCCAGACACAGATTTGGAGCGGAATGATGGAAAGGTTTGGTATATCCCACATCATGGGGTATACCATCCTCAAAAAAAGAAGATGCGTGTCGTTTTCGATTGTGGAGCATCATTCAAAGAGGCCTCACTCAATTCACATCTCCTGCAAGGACCGGGCCTCACAAGCATGTTAATTGGGGTTTTAACTAGGTTCAGGAAGGAACCTATTGTTCTGATGTCTGACATTGAGGCAATGTTTCATCAGGTTCGAGTGCCAGAAGAAGATGCAGACCTGTTACGATTCCTGTGGTGGCCTAATGGAGACCTTGGCCAACATATGGTGGAGTACAGGATGGTTGTCCATTTGTTTGGGGCTACATCCTCCCCAAGCTGTGTTAATTTTGCTCTCCGTAGGTGTCATGCACAGTTTTTATGTTGATGACCTCCTTGCCTCTTTGCCTTCAGAACATGAGGCCATTCGCTTGTATAAAGACCTAAGGACGATATGTGCTAAGGGAGGCTTCAATTTAACAAAGTGGACGAGTAATAGCCGCAGTGTGCTGGCGGCAATACCAGAGGAAGAAAGAGCAATGGAAGTTAAGGATCTTGATCTGGATCAGGATATCCTTCCAGTGGAGAGAGCACTGGGAGTGCGGTGGTGTGCTCAGTCTGATACCTTTGGGTTCAGTGTAACCTTTCCAGATAGGCCGCTGACCCGAAGAGGAATCCTCTCAACTGTTGGTTCATTTTATGATCCTCTTGGAATCTTGTCTCCTGTGATTTTCACAGCTAAAAGGATTCTTCAAGACCTCTGTCGCAAAGGGCTGGGATGGGATGACACTATACCTACATCTGCAGCTCAGGAATGGAGAGGCTGGGTTAAAGAGCTACGAACATTGGATGGCTTCAGGACCAGCAGATGTTTAAAACCTCCCAATTTTGGAGAAATAACTTCCGCCCAGTTACATCATTTTG
>NW_020851416.1:0-604 GCF_000972845.2 Larimichthys crocea | reverse complement strand
AAAAATTGATTTGATTTGATTTGATAAGATAGGTAGGTGAAGTTTGTGTTAGGCAGGATCTGGAGTTTGTCTGTCGTGACGGCTGTTGGTGCGTGGCCTTGCACATCATACGCGTCGCATTACCGGAGTGTTTTGATGATGGCCGCGTTTGACGTGGAAGCATTTGCGTCTGAGCCATCATTGATTGTTTTGGATAAATGTAAAAAAAACGATCTACGTGTGGTTGCGGACTACTAGGTGGTGGTGCTATTATGCGGACATATGAGCTGGTACCTGAGGCGTACAGACAGCGGTTTCACAATCTGCGTAAAGTGTCCAATCAGACACACACTGATTTTGCCAGAGAAAAGGGCATTCTCTTTGACCGGTGGTGTGCTGCTTGTAAGGCTGACGATTTTATCGCGATACGTGAACTGATGTTACTCGAGGAGTTTAAAAGTTGCGTCTCTGAGCTATCGCGGTTTATTTAAATGAACAAAAAGTGTCCACTTTGCAGCAGGCTGCCGTCTTAGCGGATGAGTTTGCGCTCAAACACAAAAGTGTGTTTCCTAAACATGAGTGTGACAGTTATCCGAAGTGTGGTTCGCAGATGTCAGCTGTTGTG
>NW_020851415.1:0-5195 GCF_000972845.2 Larimichthys crocea | reverse complement strand
TGCGACCTCAACATGGAGTCTAAACTAACTGACTGAGTTTTTCTGGTCCTACCTGTTCTACAGGTGGTTTACAGGAAATCAGTCAGGAAGCTCTCCCTCACAGTTTGATTGACTGAAGTGTTTATTTCGAACATGCAAACAAGTAAAAATAAAAGTGAGGCAAAACATTTAAACATAGAAATACATATTCGAAAAGGAGTGAGAAGAAGAATAACTTCTAAACTCTTTAAATAATAGATGACAACAAGCTTCCTCACAACTTGTTTAGATATACCTGATACTTAAAGATACATAAAGTATAATCCTGACTTTGTATTACAGAAAACTCAAATAAAATCTACATACACACACACATGCACGTAGAGAAACAATAAAACAACAAAACAAAGGAGACAATAACCTCATAACACTCAGTGCTGCCCAACACCTCCCTCATCCCTGTACCTCTTAAAAATCGTGTCTTTGTAGCTCATTTTAAACTGGTTCATGTTTGGACATTGCTTCAGCTCCATGGTCAACCTGTTCCATAGTCTCACCTCACTAACTGAAACACAGAAACCTCCTCCTCTTTGTCCCAATTAAACTTAGATTAAAGTTTATTTTTACCCTTAAATTATAACTGCCCTCATGCATAATGAATCATTTCTGTATATTTATTGGTAAAAGATTATTTTTAGCTTTAAACATTATTTGAGCAGGTTGATACTCCACAATGTCTGTAAGTTTTAGTAACTTGGACTGTAGAAATAAGGTTTGTGTGTTCGTGATACCGCCCACAAGCTCCTGATTGGCTCCGCCGTCTCTTGTGTGATTGGCCGTGCGTGCTGCTGACGGTTGGATGACTGTCTTGGATGATCCACCAATTTTACCACAAAATGACAAAGTACTCTACTCATTTAGGAAATAAGCTCATTGATAGGAACCTAGTAATGTTGAGCTGCCACATTTCAAACCTGAAACATCTGATTGGATTTATAAATGGATTTTTAATCAGCATCATTTCTTCTTATTTCAGATTGGAGAACTGCAGGTGTCAGAGATCAGCTGTGCTTTTCTGGCCTCAGCTCTGAAGTCCAACCCCTCCCTCTGACAAGCTGGCCCCTGCGATTTCAACAACTGCCGGAGGATTCAGAAAGTGAAGCCTCTGTCTGATCTTGTGGAGAGTTCCACACTCAGTCTGCAGCTCTAGGTCAGTTAGAGGTTGCAGTCAGTTCCATGTTGGTCTCAGCGATTGTAACTAACCACAGTTAGTATCAAAGCAAGCCCATATTTTCCTGTAAACCTCCGACCTTCTCAGCGGCTGCTTCTCAGTGAAGCTGTGAGGGAAACGGTGACAGGTGGGCTTCAGGCATTGGACAGAAAGACAGGATGCGAGAGAACAGTCAGCAAATAGATGCGCCAGAAGCTCGTTGGATCATGCTGTTTTTGGTTGATGTGAAGACGGCTGTTTGTGTTGTGTTCGTGTCTACAGGAAATAAAAGCTGATTCCAGCTGCCCAGCATTCCAAGCTGTCCAGAGGACAGTGTCTCATCACAGACCTGATCTCAATTAGTTTGGGGTTCTGCTCATGCCACCCACTAAAGTGAACTGATCAGTTTTTTCATTTTTCACAGCTCTCCGATCAGTCTGACTGACGCCTGCCAAGAACATCATTACATTTTAGTGACCTGTGGTCTTTGCTTACAGAGCAAGAAACTTGCTGAAGGTCCAGGACCCCCAAGCTAAAATGAAAGTTGAGCAGTGAAGTCTCTTCTGTTTGTGCACGATGATGCGTCAGGGCTGTCAAGCACTGTTAATTCCCCACTGTGTACTTGACGTGAAATGTGCAAGAGTCACCAGACTGATTGCAGGTCTGTGAGCTTCAGTCAACACTGTTACACATGAGAGCTGACAGGAAGATGGCTACGATACACAGGCCCTCCACTTGTGTCTGAACAGGACTGAAGTCCCTGCTGGGTCTTATACTGGATGTGCTGCATCACTGACTGACAGCTGATGAATGGAGTCTCGGAAAAAACACTGATTCATTACTCTGTTGTCTCGTCTGCTTCTCTCATCAGGTGGAAGTCGTTGGTTTCGTGAGAGTGTGAGTTCTGTGAGAAGGTGTTTTTGTTGAGAGAAGATTCAGCTGAGGTCTGGACCGAGAGGTTTTGAAGCAGCCGCATCAGCTCTGGACTGGCAGTACTGGGAGGTGAGTGGAGAGGAGAGCTTCATCCAGCCGAGACTGACGGCAGGAATCACAACAAGTGGAGATGACTGTCAGCGCTGCAGTCTTAAATGCTCTGAGGATCAGCTCACTGTCACGACACAATGTACGTCCACCTCATTTCATGTGGTGTTTCTCTGGATCATGTGGACAGAGGGACTCATCATGGATCTGACTGCTTCTGCTGCTGTGACACACTGAGACTCCTCACTCCCTCTGCTCCACACTCAGCCACCTGGACCTGGACTGGACCTGGACCATATTCTCCCCACTACCAGACGTTGTCCCAGTTTACACCGATGGATTGTTTGTGACCGAAACAAAGAAGATCAAACTGTAGAAAGTTTTGGATGAATGGAAGCTTCACTGACGTCTACAAAACTGATTGTGACTCAAACTTAAGTATCTTGTTATTAATTAATGTCAGATTATAAAATCTCTGAGCTTTTTCAACTCCTCAGTTTTTCTAGTTATCCAACAGATTGTTGAAGCAAAAACTGAAGTGAAGGAAGTGCAAAGTCCTGCTGTCATTCCTTGTGAGTTTGTCAAACGACCGCTTTTCACTTGTGCCGTTTCATTTTGATCCGTTGTTGATCTAAAAACTGTGATCAGAGTTCTTTGACTTTCTGCAATATCTTCTGGATGTTGGTGAAAAGTCAGTGCGTGTTAAAACCTCCATCACACACTGAAACCACCACAAACATTTCAATCACTTGATTCTACATGATTTCCTTTGGCCGTCGTAGTCTAAACTCTTCTATTAGTCAGAGGTTTGTTTGGAGCATGCTAGTATGTTAGATGAAATCCTTGCATGGGTTTTGTAGCATTTTAATGGGATTTCTCCTTTTTATTCGCAGATCAGATTGTAATGGAAAATATAAGTCATAAAACATCATAGCCATAAGCCTTAACAGTGGTGAATTAACAAAGCGTGGAAATATGGTAATCCTGGAAATCCTTCTTGTTTTTGTGACCTTTAAAAAACGTGTATGTCATCTAAATGTTGTTTCTATTTGTTTTATTCTATCAGAAGAGCTCATGTTGTCAGTTCATTCATGATTAGCCTGTGAGTCGTGATGCTGCTCCTCAGTTTGTCTTTGATTAGTTCTTGCTAAGGGCTGTCGTCATAAATCCTAATTTGTGTTAGTGTTTGTGCTTTGTTCAGTTTTACTAAATAAATTGGGGTGCTCCCTCTAATTGATTACAAAAATACATTTCGTAGACAGTGCAGTCAGCGAACTCCGTTTTGAAGGGTATTATGAGGACAGTATTAGCTAACAAAACAATCGACACCAACTATATTAAAAAGGAAAAAAAAAAAAAAAAAGGAGAAAAATGCAAATAAAACCTAAGTATTCATTCAATCAAATATTGTTTACAAAAGAATAAAAATAATATTAAAGCAAACAATCAGGAACATCATTTATTCTTACAGCGTGAAAACCAAAGTCAAAATTCAAAAAACTCGTCAACTATTTTATTTTTAATTGATCAATGCAGTATGGCCTCCAAAGTATCATAGAGCGCCTCAACTCATGCTCGTTGTACGTTGCGGTTCTCCCCCGCGGGTTGGTGCGGTTGGTTCGGTCCCGTAGTAGCAGCTGCCCGAACTGGAACGGACCCTGTGGCTCGTGAGGGGGAGGAGGCATGATGATGCAGGAGGAGGGAGCAGAAGGAGGAGGAGGACGGGGACAGGTAGGAACAGCTGTACGGTGTGTCGGCGGGAGGAGTCAGGAGAGGGCGGACAGGTGGTGCATTCTGGATTTGGCGTGAAGGAGGAAGACAGAGAGTCACTATGGCCCGGAAGGACGGCTATGGTCCCAGAGAGAGGAGGGCAGAAGGATCTGCAGTTGGAGAGAGGAGAGCTCGGATAAGACGACAAACCACAAGTGGGAAAGGAAAACAAAAAAGGATTTAATATGATACCTGGTGTGCAGCGGCTGCTGTTGGCTATGACCTGAACACTCCTGAACTCCCTCCCCTCTGCCTCTGTCCTGAACAGAAGAAGAAGAAAATCACTGGACTGAAAGCTTCATCACAAACTGTAAAATTGTCATCTCACGGTGTTGTGCGACTCTCTCGCAGCCTTGTCCGGCCCACGGTTCCACTTTATGCTCTGTGTAGTGGCGATTCTGAGGGGGCGACGTCAGCACGTTGGATGGATGTGCGAAACTCTTGTCCTGGAAAAAAGAGAACTATGTTTATACAGAACCTTTAGATAAGTGTGACACATAAACAACACATGTAAAACTTATAACTGAAGGCCTTTCTATAGGATGCGTATTTGTTAGAGTACTGCAGCCCTGATCTCCTTCGGGTCCGTTCCTCAGTCTTGGGAGCTGCTGACTGTCACCCTTGTGTTTAAACTCTTCGGTGTGATGTTGGGCACTAAAAGATCATACTAACTTAAAAATCGCTATACCAGTGTAACGGAATCAGATCGTGTGTGTGTGTGATCGTTCTTTTGCAGCAGGCTGGATGATGCGTTGCAGGATCGAGGAGAGAGTTTGTTACTGATGCCAGAGAACAAATTAAAGCATCTAGTCCGAGTGGTTTTCAAAAGAAATGCTGACACAATGACATTTGCTTAAATATAAACTTTTTAGCATCTTTCCTTGGGCTCACAGTTCTAATAATATATAATAATAATAATGATGACATTTTATTATAGCCCCTTTCAATAAACTCAAAGGCACTTTCAAGTTGACTGAGAGCTTTTGTAGTTGATGGAGGATCTTGAAGTGGATCTGCTCTTTATTGGGAGCCGTAAGGTGTTGCAGGAGTTGTGTGTAAACGCATTTCTTTGACTAACTTACACTTGACTTTTAAAGAACACTGCTCTGATGTTACAGCCTGCTAGCTGGTGACCCAGGAGAACAAACCGCCCAACTTACAGTGGCAGATTTAACAGGGACTCCTGGGCAACCAGCAGACAGGTGTTTGCAAGTGCCAGGTGCTTTTGTTTCCACCTGCATGGCTGACAGCGGGG
>NW_020851414.1:0-576 GCF_000972845.2 Larimichthys crocea | reverse complement strand
GTTTTGGGGCAATTTGCTCTCAAAATAAACATTTCTTTGCTTGCCATTTCTGTCTGAAATTCAGATGCATTACTTTATTAAAGTTGACTTCCAGTGGACTTATTCGTATTTGTTTACATGTTCTATATTTTCAGGATGTGACAATGTGGAGATGGCGGAGTAATATATTTAGTGATGAGTCAGGTCATGCTGATTTGAGCATGTTCTAAATGTCTAGTTGTAGGGCTGCCACGATTAGTCGATTAGTCACGATTATGTCGACGAACAAAATCGACGACAACTAATTTAGTAGTCCAACTTGTTGTATAATGCAGCATCAATATTGGGAAGAAGATTCCACAGAAACTCAAACGAAAGCTCAGAATCTTGTCTTGCATCTTGTCTCACTTTCAGTCAGCTTGAATTCACAACAGTTTGGTTCCACTCATGTCAGAATGTAACACTGCAAAGTTCATTTGTACGTCTTTGTAAAACAGCTGGTGCTCGACTTGAGGAAGTACTCACAGGGCTAATTTGTCTGTACTTCTTGCGGAAGTTACGCAACGTAATTTGTGCTTTCTGGAATTGATAAGAGAA
>NW_020851413.1:0-605 GCF_000972845.2 Larimichthys crocea | reverse complement strand
AAAATGCGTCAAATTCATGTTTCTCACACTATGGTCACTTTACATTACAGTGCTGTTTTTATACATCATGCCACTTTTCGTGTTTGTTGTGTAGGTTATAGATGTTTGTCTGTTTAATTTCTGTCTGTTTATTATGTTTTTTGTTGCCTTTTCTATTATTTTTTTTAATTCTGCAGTGTATGCTTTCCTCTACTGCTGTAACAAGTAAATTTCCCCGTGGTGGGATGAATAAAGTATGTCTAATCTAATCTAATTTAACTCCTCTGCACATATTTAAATTCTATGCAAATGTTTAATTTTGCTACACGTGTTTAATTTCTCCGTACAGATCTATCTCAGGTTACTTTTAACATATGGATGCTGTTTTTATAGGTTAATTCTAATGTATGTTTGCATGCTGCTACTGGATGCTTTAATGTCCTTCGGGATCAATAAAGTATCTATCTATCTATCTATCTATCTATCTATCTATCTATCTATCTATCTATCTATCTATCTATCTATCTATCTGGCTGTACAGATGGGATCAAATAAAAAAACTAAAAAATGTTATTCAGAATGTCAACATTTGACTTTAAGTTTTACTTTGCACCAAATCAACACTG
>NW_020851412.1:0-1203 GCF_000972845.2 Larimichthys crocea | reverse complement strand
AAAACTATGTGGGTTATACCACAGACCAAGTGGACCACATAGGAGACTTTTCTAAAGGTTTTTTCAGAATAACACTTTTTATTCCCAAATATCTGTATTGTTACATATATGTCACATTGGGCGTTAGTGGTAAACATATTCCTTATTTGAAAATAAGTAAACCTGACAGTTTTTACTGCTTGCTAACACAAAAATGCATTTTTATTTGCATTTCCATAACATATATCAAAACTATGACTTCAATAGCAAGGTTTAACATAACATTCTTTGTCAGTTTTGCTTTGCATAACAAAATATGCAAACTGCATGAAAAATAAATAACACTGCCTATTTGGCTGCATTCGCAATAAGCTACCATAGCTACAGAGAACTGAACAACAGACCTAAAAACATAAATTGTGCAAAAGAAACTTAAATGCTGAAGAGAAATTAAACTGTCATATCATCAGCACCATGTCTGGAACATTTTCTCAGTTCTTACACGGGACTCACACAGGAGGCGGAACGGAAGCGGAACGGTCCATTGCCCGGCGTCAACTCACACCGGACGTGGAACGGCAGCGGAGCGAGCCGGCCGTATTCACGCGAGATCACGAGATCACGTGAGAATCCTGGACATACCCGAGACAGAAAACATAAAGAAAACAACAACAACAAACAGCTGACTCTGCTTCTCCGTCGTGGAGGAGATTATAAAAAGCATCTGTTGTGTCATAAATGATTGTGTGTTGTTCCACTTCAACAATTAGTCTCTCGTTGAGACCCTTTGATGGCTCTTTGATCACCTGGTGCCACCGGTCATGACGTAACGTTGATGTGAAGTTGTAAAAAGCTACATGAACTGAGTATTGTGTTTTATTTTGAAAGGGGGTGGAAGTTTATTACGTTGATTCAAGGCCTGGTTTCCTGTCTGGTGCGCAGTGCTCTGTTGAAATTTACGAGGTTTAGCCGCGGCTCGCGGAAGAAATAGAAATGCTGACTTCCACAAAGGCCTTGTCTGCTTTGCTCCTGCGTTGAGCGTTGTCTTGAGGCTCAACTCCACAATATGATGAGATCAGGGTAACAGATTTATTGTCATACCACTTGACAAGGACCATGCTTTCTTCTTTTTCCACCCTGGAATCAACAGATCCTCTGCCTCTCTTGGCAAGACTTTTCTCGTCTTCAAACTGACACCTGGCCAAGCGATTGGCTCGCAGAGTT
>NW_020851411.1:274-583 GCF_000972845.2 Larimichthys crocea | reverse complement strand
CTCATTTGTCTGACCAGAAATGTTCTCTGTCCAACCGGACTTCTTTTGTCCCACCGGGCTCTCTCCTTTCTCCGACCAGGGTTCTTCTGACTTTTTTTTCTCATTTGTCCCACCAGAAATGTTCATCTGTCCGAACGGACTTCTTTTGTCCCACCGGGCTCTCTCATTTCTCCAACCAGGGTTCTTCTAATTTTTTTTTTCTCATTTGTCCGACCAGAAATGTTCAGGGTGGAGAGAGCTCCGTCGGACAACTCGCCTCAGTCGGACAATTCATGCCTGCTCAGAGAGTCAGAGGAGAAAGGGAGGGAA
>NW_020851411.1:0-264 GCF_000972845.2 Larimichthys crocea | reverse complement strand
AGGGAGGGAAGGAGAGGGCCGGTCGGACGAATCGCCGTCGATCGGACAATTCATGCCTGCTCAGTGAGTCAGAGGAGAAAGGGAGGGAAGGAGAGAGGGAAGGAGAGGGCCGGTCGGACGAATCGCCGTCGATCGGACATTTCATGCCTGCTCAGAGAGTCAGAGGAGAAAGGGGGGAAGGAGGGAGCCGGTTGGATGACTCGCCCTCAGTCGGATGACTCTCCCTGACTTTTTTTTTGTCATTTGTCCGACCAGAAATGTTCA
>NW_020851410.1:0-530 GCF_000972845.2 Larimichthys crocea | reverse complement strand
GCAGAACGCTGGCCAAAGAAACCCGTGCACACTTCAACAGTGGGCTCATCCGAAAAGAAAGGTATCACCTTCTGCTGCTTCACAGCTGTGGAGCCCAATGGCAACATCCCTGTCGCTACACAATACAGCTCATGGAGAGAACTGGTGGAAGCAGCGAGACAGGTTCATGGGGCGGCAGCAATGGATCCAGCGCACGACCAGCTCATTAGCCATCGAGAAGCGGAGGTCTTGCTGCTGAGAGGATGTCAAGTAGGGATGTAACGATACACTCAACTCACGACTCGATTCGAGTCACGATTTTTTGTTCACGATACGTTTTTTTCACGATTTTTTTTTAAAATCAAAATGAGCTACAGACACATTCTGACCAGATAAAATTATCTTTTTATTTGTAGGAAAAAAATCTCTCTTTATAGAAACTCTCAAACAGTTTGTGTTCTTATCAGTGGCGTCACTAGGCCTATTTTAGGGGGGCTTCATAGTTTGGTGGATTTATAAAAAAAATTTTTCACAAAAAAATGCCTATTTAT
>NW_020851409.1:0-1474 GCF_000972845.2 Larimichthys crocea | reverse complement strand
AAAGAAAACAAGGTTTTATGAAATTTGCATTCACATTCTCAGCCCTTGTAAGACTCTCCTCAGTGAAATCACTAAAAAAGCTTTGTCCCAGGTACACCATACACAAGATGTTATCACTGCTGTTAATTATTTCTAATTAATTAATTGTGAGAGTATCATGTATACACACTGATTCCTTGTTTAATTATTTCTAAAAATCACATTTCATCTGCGCAACAACAACTATATTAAAATGTCCATCTTCACAGCAGAAATAAACATGTTTACAGCCTGGTGCAAAAAACTGTTTGGTCTCTATAGCTAATTTCCTCCAGGATGTTTTCTTATTTTATAATAACTGAGGATTCTTGTATGTAATAAGTGAATAAGTGTTTAAGCTACAGGGTGTAAACAAAAATACAAGGGAAGCCAAAAGACAGGAAAGAAAAAATAAACAAACAAACAAATAAATAAATAAATAATAATGTTACGTGTATAGATTTGTGGGTGTGTGTGTTTCGCTCTCCTTCCTCCCTTTGTTCTTCAGGTGAAAAGAATTGGCTGCCACCTGTGGGCTCCAGAAGAGCTGGGGATTGGCTCATTTTTGTAGATAAGATAGTCAGGCCTTTTGTTTGCTTTTTCTTTTCTCACAGAGAAAAGGTTGAGCTAGGCCCTATTTTTTTGTACTTTGGTTATTTTGTTTGGCACAACCCTGCTGAAGGCAAGTTAAGCGAATCTTGAGCTTGGAATTTAGACTAGAACTGTGGGGGTTGTGCCAAACAAAATAAGTACAGAAGAATAAGTACAAAGTACAAAACAAAACCAAACAAAAGGCCTGACTATCTTATCTACAAAAATATCTGAAAAGAATAAAAATACACCAGAGGCAACAACCCATAACCTAGTGTGATGACAACTACTTTCTGTGCACAGATGTATAGGGTACCCCAGTCTTACCTCAGTTCTAGAGACCTGTAAAGCTGTGGAAAATACCACCCTTGTAAAGGTCTTTAAAACATTTCAGGCCCTTATTATGCCATGCAAAAAAGGTTGAATCTGTAAATGCAGGTCGAAATAAATGATTCCTCAATAATTGAGTTAAAGTAGATGCTGACTTCAATTTGAAGTGCCTCCTAAATTGATAACAAATTTTAAGTGTGGAGCGAACCACTTGGTTATTTGTAAAGCCAGAGAGCTTGGATGGAATAGCAGAGGTAAGTAAAGCAGTTAGGGAGGATGAAACACATGACTGCGCCTCGAAATCACACCATGGCAGATCAACTGATTTCAACGAAAATTAAACCTTGTGGATATGTGCTGCCCAATAATACAATTGAAATTTTGGAAGTGACAATCCACCATTGAATTTACATCTCTGTAAAGTGTGGATCCTGAATGCCTTTCCACACCATAAGAAGTGAGAAATAGTTTGACCAATTGTTTTAAAGAACTGCTTTGGGAGGAAAAGTGGAGACAGTGGAACAAAAATGTTAAT
>NW_020851408.1:0-556 GCF_000972845.2 Larimichthys crocea | reverse complement strand
TTTTATCAGCATGTCAGTTCAGTACAATGTGATCAAAAAAAATCTGTATCTCTAAGTTACACTGCCAAGATTTTTTTTTTCTGAATGGACTTCCAGTGTAAATTCAGTCATGACTTTAATAACCCGAGAACAAACAAACAAACAATAAAAATAAGTTACAAGTAAACAGAGAACCTTCACTTCATTTGTTTACTAAAAAGTAGCGTTAAAAATATATTTTAGATTTACTTCAGATCTTCAAAAATGACACAGTTCCATATCAGATATATTTGCATTACTTGTAAATGTGATAATAAAATATTATGTTATGTTATGCTGCACTTTGTTGAAATAATTACTTAAAATGATATTGTTTTCTCATGTATTTGTTTTATTATGTGTTTCATTTATTCTCTTACATTTTTCAATTATAGCTGTGCGCTTACTTTATTTCTTTGTTTTCTCTATGTTGTGTAACTACATCCATATGGGTCAAAAAGGTCCCAGCACAAAAAGATTCCCATAAAATCAGATCATCCCACTACATTTTTTAAAAAGTGCTGGTTAGATTCAGTGA
>NW_020851407.1:0-723 GCF_000972845.2 Larimichthys crocea | reverse complement strand
ATTAAATATTGAGTTCAATATTTGTATTTGTTTTCATAGGGACGTGAAGTCTATTTTCAATAAGGAAGTTGAAACTATGAAACGGTTTGAGTCTCCCAACATCCTGCGAATGTTTGGCATCTCTGTCAAGGATGAGGAAGGTGAACAAACTGCAGCATGTGAATTACAGAATATTATTGCACCTTTAAAATGATAGCAATGTAACGTGTTCTTGTGACTGCCTGTAGGACCCAGCCCTCAGTTCCTCATCATAATGGAGTACTGTGAGAAGGGAAGTCTCCGTCAGGTTCTGGACTCTGACTGCAAACTGTTCTGATCAACTGGCTCTTATTTACACAGAGATCTTAAACAGATCAAAGCTGAGTTTCCTTCCTACATTAAATACTAGTACTGTTGGTTCAAAGAAACCCTCCATCACAGAATGAAATGACAGCAATCACGTCACGCTTCAAAAGATTGGTTTAGGGACATCCCAGAAGCTGCAATGTTGGCAGTCCTGCCTCTTCCACCTCCTGGCCTCCCGACGCGGATCATCCGTGGGCCTGAGGCGGGTTGAATAATGCCTGGGTGCTCAAACAAGCCATCTGTAATGGCACCAACCTGTCAATCAAAGTGACCACACTGTTAATTATGCATAACTTTAAGCTTTAATATAATTTGAACAGGTAAATTATAAAGAAATGCAGACCCAGTATATTTGTCATGAACAGGAAAATTTGCTAC
>NW_020851406.1:0-1044 GCF_000972845.2 Larimichthys crocea | reverse complement strand
ATCCCGACTGGGAGAGACTGAAACAGGAACAGAATTCTGGGGAGCAGATTCATTTTAACAGCTTCTACTCTACCCAAAAGGGACAGTGGTAGTACATCCCATCTTGCCACTTCATTTCTAAATATTCCAAATATTTTTTTATAATTCGCCTGGTATAGTTTTGTTACCTGAGGAGTGAGTGTGACCCCTAAGTATCTAAAACCCTGTTTAGATCTTCGAAAAGACACTATGTCATCAAGCTGGCTAGGCCATGTCCCAGACACCATCATCGTTTCTGATTTACTCTGGTTAACTTTATAACCGGATACTAGACCATATTCGTTAAGAGTTTGTAAAAGAGCCGGGACTGAGTGTACAGGGTTTTCAATAAATAATAATATGTTGTCCGTGTATAGGGCTATTTTATGCTGACTTCCACTCTCATCCCTTATTCCTTGTATAAGGGGGTTACTTCTAATCAATTCTGCAAGAGGCTCAATGCTAAGAGCGAACAGGGTTGGTGAGAGCGCGTCCCCCTGCCTTGTCCCCCGTCCCAGATCGAAGAAATCAGAGCATTGGCCGTTAACTCTGACTCTTGACCGCGGGTTCATATAAAACACTTTAATCCAACTCAAAAAGGTTTTGTTAAAGCCCATATGCGCCATTGTTTGCTCCAAAAATATCCAGTCCAGTCTATCAAATGCTTTCTCAGCATCTAAGCTGAGAAGCATTGATGGAGTCTTTCTACCAGAAGCAATAGTTTGTAGATTCAGAGCTCGTCTGACATTATTGGTGCCGTGCCGTCCGGTTATAAATCCCGTTTGATTAGAGTTAACTAATTTCCGGATATGTTTTTGTATTCTGTTCGCCAAGATAGAGGTCAGGATTTTTAAATCCTGGCAGAGCAAACTTATCGGCCGGTAACCTGTACATTGAGTGGGGTCCTTTCCCTCTTTGTGAATAACTGTGATAATTGCCTCTGACCATGTCTTGGGGGGGTCCCTTTCGTCCAGTGCATAATTAAATACCCGACATAAAACTGGGCCCAGCTCTTGAGCAAAAACT
>NW_020851405.1:0-19982 GCF_000972845.2 Larimichthys crocea | reverse complement strand
GCGACTACGTCGAAGTTTTAGACAGTTCCACGGGGACGTTCATGGTGGCATGGAGACATGGGAGACTACGTCCAGGTTTTAGACAGTTCTGTTGCGGGGATGTCCACAGAGGGAGGACCTACGTCAGGTTTTAAGGGGACCTTTAGACCGTCTGCGGTTATGGTTTTGGTGTAATTAACCAAATGGAGACGGTTAACAGGAGGACTCCGTCGAAGTTTGAATTTTTAGAAAGTTTTATTTTACGAAGTTTTATTTAGATTTAGACAGTCCATGGGGAAGTCACAAGAGACTACGTCCAGGTTTTTAGTTAGACCAGTTTGTTTGGTTTGTGGGTGCGTGGGGGAAGTCACAGGGGAGACTACATCCAGGTTTTTTTAGACAGTCTGTTGTGGGACTACACGGGGAGGACTACGTCCAGGTTTATTGTGCCAGGTTTTTAGGACAGGGTTTGTTTTGTGTTGGCGAGACGTCATGGACGTCTCCAGGAGACTACCCGTCCAGGTTTTGGTTTAGACAGTCTGCAGTCAGTCACAGAGACTATTAGTCAAAATTTAGAACAGTCTGTGGGGGACCTCACCGGAGGACTACCCCTCCCTTCACAGCGACTACATGCAGGTTTAGACAGTCCATCCACGTGGTGGCGGGGACGTCCACAGGGGAGGACTACGAAAACATGTTTTTTAGTTAGAGCAGTCTGTGGGGACGTCAGGAGGACTACGTCCAGGGTTTTTTTGACACAGTCTGTGGGGGACGGTCCCAGAGAACTACATCCAGGGTTTTTCGTTTTAGGACAGTGTTGTTGCGGGACGTCTGGAGACTAACGTCAGGTTTTTTAGCCCAGTCTGCAGTCACATAGGACTATTTAAAAATTTTAGACAAGTCTCTTCTTGTGGAGGGAGGAGACGTCACCGAGGACGTACATGCAAGGTGTGTTTTTTAGGACCGTCCGCGGGGGACGGTCACAGCGACTACGAAACCAGATTTCAGACCAGTCTGTCGGGCCGTCAGGGAGAGTACGTCCAGGTTTTAGAGGGAGTAGTATGTTGTTTGTTGTTTTTTTTTTTTTTTTACGAGGATTTAGAGCGTATGTTTGGTAACGTCACAGCGAGCACTACGTCCAGGTTTTTTAGACATTCTGTGGGGACGTCACAGGCACAGCGACTTTACATGCAGGTTTTAGACAGTCCGCGGGGGGGGCCGTCACAGACAGGAGAGGACTACGAACCGGTTTTAGACAGTATTGTGGTACGTCATCATGGAGGCTACGTCCAGGTTTTTAGACAGTTGTGGGGGATTTGTCACAGAGGACTACGTCCAGGTTTTAGACAGTTTTTTCCCCAAATTTTTGGGGACGTCACAGAAAGACTAAGTCCAGGTTTTAAGACAGTTTGTGGGGGACGTCCCCTCCGTCAAAAGGCAGGAGGAATACATCCAGGTTTTAGACAGGTCCTCTTGTGTGGACTACACGGAACTAGGTCCAGGTTTTAGAACAGGGGGTTTTAGACAGGGTTGTGCGACGCATGGAGACTACGTCCAGGGTTTTACTACAGTCCAGTCTGCAGTCACAGAGACTATGTCAAACATTTTAGGACAAGTCTGTGGGGACCCACACAGAGGACTTACTGCAGGTTTTTAGACAGTCCACGGGACTTTTCCCACAGAGACCTACGAAACAGGTTTTAGAAGTTGTTGGGGAGTTCACAGAGACTTGGCGGCTGTGGCTCACAGGCAGAGCGGTGTCGTCCACTCATCTGATGATCGGCGGTTCGATCCCCCGGATCCCCCGCGTTCTGCATGCCCGACCGTGGTCTTGTGGCAAACAAGATTTACTGAACCCCAAGTTGCTCCCGAAGACTGTGCCATCAGTGTATGGAATGCTTAGATCCTTAACTTAAAACTGATGAGCAGGTTGGCACCTTGCACGGTAGCCCAATGCCATCAGTGTGTGGAAGGGGTGGTTGAATGATATGTGAAGAGATATGTAGTGTAGAGCGCTTTGAGTGGTTCGGAAGGAAAAAAAAAAGACTAGAAAGGTGCTATATAAGTACCGTCCTTTTACCCTGTCCATGTTTTTTGGACACTTTGTGGGGGCGTCACTGCTGACTATGTTAGAAGTTTTAGACAGTCTTGTAGGGAGTCACCGAGACTACCATCAGATTTTCGACCGGTCGTGGGGACGTACACGCGCTACCTCCGGTTTTGAGAAAAACCAGTCTGATGTGGACTTCACGGGAGGTGACTACGTCCCGGTTTTCGACCGGGTGTGGCGAGTCATGGAGACTACGTCCAGGTTTATGGACCGTCTGCCTTAACAGAGGCCTATGTTCCAAAATTTTTTAGACAGTCTGTGGGGGACCTCATAGGAGACTACATGCAGGTTTTAGACAGTCGCTGGGACGTACAGCGACTACGTCCAGGTTTTAGACAGTCTGTTGGGGATGGTCACAGAGACTATGTCAGGTTTTGACAGTCCGGGTAAGAGACTACGTCGGAAGTTTTAGGACAGTCCATGGGGAGTCATGGAGACTACGTCCAGGTTTTAGGACACGTCTGTTGGGGGATGTCACAGAGGGGACTACGTCCAGGTTTTAGTACAGTCTGCGTTTCCCAGAGGACTACGTCGAAGTTTTAGACCAGTCCATGGGACGTCACAGAGACTACGTCCAGGTTTTAGACAGTTTGTGGGGGACGTAACAGAGACTACATCCAGGTTTAGGACAGTCTGTGTGGACTACACGGAGACTACGTCCAGGTTTTTAGGGACACGGTGTGGCGAACGTCATGTGAGACTACGTCCGGTTTTAGCAGTCTGCAGTCACAGAGGACTATGTCAAAATTTTAGACCGTCTGTGGGGGACCCTCACAGAGACTACCTGCAGGTTTTAGGACAGTCCACGGGGACGTCACAGAGACTACGAACAGGTTTAGACCGTCTGTGGGGACGTCATGGAGACTACGTCCAGGTTTTTAGAAGTCTTTGGGGACGTTCACAGAGGGACTACATCCAGGTTTTCGACAGCTCTGTTGGGGCCGTCACAGCGAGAACTATGCGGCTGTGGCTCACAGGCAGAGGCGGGTCCGGTCGTCCCAACTCATCAGATTATCGGCGGTTCGATCCCCCGAAGTGTCCTTGGGCAAGATACTGACACCCCAAGTTGCTCCGAAGGCTGTGCCTCAGTGTATGAATGCTTTAGATCCTTAAACTGATGAGCAGTTGGCACCTGACGGTAGCCAATGCCACCGTGTGTGAATGGGGTGAAAATGAGATTATTTAGTTGTAGAGCGCTTTGAGTGGTCGGAAGGACTAGAAACGGTGCTATATAAGTCCGTCCATTACCCATGGTCAAGTTTTCGACACTCTGTGGGGGCGTTCACTTAGGGACTAATCGCAAGTTTTAGGACAGTCTGTAGGGACGTTCACAGGCGACTACATCCAGATTTTAGGACAGTCCGTGGGACGTCACAGCAGACTACCATCAGTTTTAGACAGTCTGGTGGACCGTCACGGAGACTATGTCAGGGGTTTAGACAGGTTGTGGCGCTGTCATGGAGACTACGTCCGGTTTTAGACAGTTCGCAGTAAACAGAGACTATGTCAAAATTTTTTAGACAGTTCTGTGGGGACTTCCCTCGAGACTACATGCGTGTTTTAGTACATCCGCGGGGACGTCACAGAGACTCCGAACAGGTTTTAGACAGTTCTGCTGGGGATGTCATGGAGACTACGTCCAGGTTTTTTTAGACAGTCTGTGGGGATGTCACAGAGGACTACGTCCAGGTTTTAGACAAGTCTCGCGGTCACAGAAGACTACGTCGAAGTTTTAGACAGTCCATGGGGACGTCACAGAAGACTACGTCCAGGGTTTAGACCCACCCCAGTTTGTGGGACGTCACAGAGACTACAATCCAGGTTTAGGGACCCAGTTGCTGTGGACTACACGGAGGACTACGTCAGGTTTTTAGACAGGTTGTGGCCCGACGTTCATGGAGAACACGTCTAGTTTTAGCCAGGTCTGCAGTACAGAGGACTATGTCAAAATTTTAGGACAGTCTGTGGGGACCTCACAGAGACTACAGCAGGTTTTAGACCGTCCACGGGGACGTCACAGAGGACTACGAACAGGTTTTAGACAGTCTGTGGGGACGTCAGGAGGGAACTTTACGTCCAGGTTTTTTAGACAGTCTGTTGGGGACGTCACAAAGGACTATGGCGGCTGTGGCTCACAGCAGAGCGTGTGGTCCCACTCATCCGATGATCGGCGGTTCGATCCCCCGGCTCCCTGTCCTGGGGGCCCCCCCATGCCGAAGTGTCTTGGGCAAGTACTGAACCCCAAGTTCGAGTATGCTCACGAAGACTGGCTTCTTGCCATCAGTGTCTGAATGCTTAGATCCTTCAACTGATGAGCAGTTGGCACCTTGCACGTAGCCCATGCCATCGTGTGTGAATGGGGTGAATGTGAGATATGTCGTGTAGAGCGCTTGAGTGGTCGAAAAAAAGACCTAGAAAGGGTGCTATATAAGTACCGTCCATTTACCATGTCCCGTTTTTTTGACCACTCTGTGGCGTCTGCCACTGAGACTATGTAGAAGTTTTAGACAGTCTGTAGGGACGGCACAGCGACTCCATCCAGATTTTAGACAGTCCGTGGGGAGTTTCACAGAGACTACATCCAAGGTTTTAGACCAGGTATGTTGGAGTCACGGAGACTACGTCCAGGTTTTAGACAGGTTCTGGCGATGTCATGGCGACTCACGTCCAGTTTTAGACAGTCTGCCGTAATCGCGGTAGAGACTATGTCCAACTTTTAGGACAGTCTGTGGGGACCTTCCTAGAGACTACATGCAGGTTTAGGACAGTCCGCGGGGACTCACAGAGCTACGTCCAGGTTTTAGACAGTCTGTTGGGGATGTCAAGAGACTACGTCCATGTTTAGGACAGGTCTGCGGTGGTAACCGAGACTCCGTCGACGTTTCGACAGTCCATTGGGGACGTCATGGAAGGGACTACGTCCGGTTTAGACCGTCTGTTGGGTGATGTCCCACAGAGACTCACCGCTTCCCAGGTTTTAGACCCCCACGCACCCGCGGCACAGACGACTACGTCGAAGTTTTAGACAGTCCATGGGGACGTCACAGAGACTACGTCCAGGTTTGCTTAGAACAGTTTGTGGGGGACGTCACCGAGACTACATCCAGGTTTTTAGACAGTCTGTGTGGACTACACGGAGGGACTACGTCCAGTTTTAGACAAGGTTGTGGGGCCGTTCATGGCGGACTACGTCCAGGTTTTAGACAGTCTGCAGTCACAGAGAACTATGTTCAAAATTTTTAGGACAGTCTGTGGGGACCTCACATAGACTAATGCAGGTTTTAGACATCCGACCGGGGACGTCACAGAGGGACTACGAACAAGGGTTTTTAGAGAGTCTTGTGGGGACGTCATGGAGGACTACGTCCAGGTTTTAGACAGTCTGTTGGGACGTCACAGCGACTACATCCAGGTTTTAGACAGCTGTGTGGACGCTCACGGGAGACTACATCCAGGTTTTAGACAGGTTGTTGGGGACTTCATGGAGACTTACGTCCCGGTTTTAGACAGTCTGCAGTCACCAGAGGGACTATTTACAACTTTTCGACCAGTCTGTGGAGACGTCACAGAGACGACCATGCAGGTTTTTAGACCGTCGCGGGGACGTCACAGAGACTACGAAAACAGATTTCCGACAGTCTTCGGGAGTCATGAGAGTACGTCCAGGTTCGAGATTATGTTGGGGGACGTCACAGAGAATACGTCCAGGTTTTAGACACTCTGTGGGGGCTGTTCACTGAGACTATGTAGAATTTTTAGGACAGTAGTGGGTACGTTCACAGCGGACTATGTCCAGGTTTTAGACATTCTGTGGGGACGTCACAGAGGGGAATACATGAGGTTTTAGACGTTCCGCGGGGACGTCACAGAGACTACGAACAGGTTTTAGACCGTTTCTGTGGGGACGTCATGGAGACTACCGGTCCAGGTTTTCGCCAGTTCTGCGGTCACAGAGACTACGTCCAGGTTTAGATCGTCCGTTGGGCTGTCACAGAGGACTAAGTCGCAGCTTTAGACAGTCGTGGGGTCGTTAAGGAGACTACTTCCAGTTTTAAACATTCATTGGGATGTCACCGAGACTAATGTCCAGTTTTAGGACTGTCTGTCGAGAATATCATGGAGACTAGGTCAGGTTTTAGACAGGTTGTGGGGACGTCATGGAGGACTTTACGTCCAGGTTTTAGACAGGTTTTGGTGGGACGTCATGGGAGATACGTCAGGTTAGAACCCTCTGCAGTCACCGAGACTATGTAGAAGTTTTAGACAGTTCTGTGGGGGGACGTCCACAGAGACTACATCAGGTTTTAGGGGACAGTTTGTGGTGGTGACGTCATAGAGACTAACATCCAGGTTTTAGACAGTTTGTGTAGACGTCATGGGAGTGACTTACGTCCAGGTTTTCGACAGTTTGTTGGGGACTTCAAAGTATACGTCCAGGGTTTTATACCTGTGGGGGCGCGTCACTGAGAATCTATGTAGAAGTTTTAGCAGTTGTTGGGACGTATCACAGATACTACATCCAGATTTTAAGACAGTCTGCGGTCACAGAGACTACGTCGAAAACCGTGATGCACGAGCACTATGTCCGGTTTTTAGCACTGTGTGTTGAGACGGTCATGGCAGACCTAAGAATCGAATTTTGACAGTCTGTGGGGGAGGTCCCGGAGACTACGTCCAGGTGTCTTAGACAGTTTGTTGTGGGACATCCCGGAGGGACTACTGTAGAGGTTTTGGACAGTCTTGGGGACGTCACTGGAGACTAACGTTCCAGCGTTTAGACAGTCTCTAGGGTCGCGTCAGCAGGACTTATGGTCCAGTTTCTGACAGTCTCTAGGCCGTTCACCGAGACTATGTCAAGGTTTTAGACATCTGCGTCACCAGAGGGGACTATGTCAAAATTTAGGACAGTCCGCAGAGTGACGTCACAGAGACTACGAACAGGTTTTTAGACAGCTCTGTTGTGGACGTCATGGTGATACGTCCAGGTTTAGATCAGTCTGTGGGGACGTCACAGAGACTTACATCCAGGTTTTAGAAGGTGTGGGGACGTCATGGGAGACTACGTCAGGTTTTAGACAGTCTGTGGGGACGTCACACGGCGACTATTTGGCGGCTGTGGCTCACAGGCAGAGGGGGTCGTCCACTCATCAGGATTGATCGCGGTTTCGCTCCCCGAAGTGTCTTGGGGGCAAGGGATTAATGCACCCCAAGTTGCTCCGACCGGCTGTGCCATCAGTGTATGGAATGCTTAGTCCTTAAAACTGATGAGCAGTTGGCACCTTGCAGGGTAGCCCATGCCATCGTGTGTGAATGGGTGAATGAGATATGTAGTTGTAGAGCGCTTTTGAGTGGTCGGAAGACTAGAAAGGTGCTTATATAAGTTTACAGTCATTTACCATGTCCAGTTTTTAGACACTCTGATGGGGCGTCACTGAGCCTATATAGAAGTTTTTTCGACCGTCGTAGGGACGTCACAGAGACTACATCCAGGATTTTAGACAGTCCGTGGGGGGACGTCACAGAGACTACACTCCAGGTTTTAGACAGTCTTGTGGACGTACGGAGACTATGTCCAGGTTTTTAGGAAAAGGTTGTGGCCCGATGTCATGGAGACTACGTACAGGTTTTAGACAGTCTTGCAGTCACAGAGGGGACTATGTCAAACTTTTAGACAGGTCTGTGGGGACCTCCTTCATAGAGTACTACATGCGGGTTTTAGACAGTCCGCTGGGGGAGGACGTCACAGAGACTACGAACAGGTTTTAGACAGTCTGTGGGGCGACGTCATGAGAGACTACGTCCAGGTTTTAGACAGTTCTGTTGGGGAGTGTCACAGGACTACGTCCAGGTTTTTAGACAGTCATCGGTAACAGAGGACTAAGTTCGAAGTTTTAGGAACAGTCCATTGGGACGGTCACAGAGGGACTACGTTCCAGGTTTTAGGACAGTTTGCCCAGTTTGTGGGGACGTCACAGGACTACATCCAGGTTTTAGGAAGGTCTGTTGTGGACTACACGGAGTGACTACGTCCAGGTTTTAGACAGGTTTTGTGGCGACGTTCATTGGAGACTAGTCCAGGTTTTGGTTTTAGGACCCATTGCAGTCACAGAGGGACTATGTCAAATTTTTTAGGACAGTCTGTGGGGACCTCACAGAGAGACTACATGCAGGTTTTAGACAGTCCACGGGGCCGTCACCGAGACTACGAACAGGTTTTAGACAGTTGTGGGGACGTCCATGGGACTACGTCCAGGTTTTTTAGCCAGTCTGTTGGGGACGTCACCGAGTACTACAATCCAGGTTTTAGACAAGTCTGTGGGGGACGTCGCGGAGGGTTGACTACCTCCAGGTTTTAGACAGGTTGTTGGGACGTCATGGGACTACGTCCCGGTTTTAGACAGGTCGCAGTCACAGAGGACTATTTAAAATTTTAGACAAGTCTTGTGGAGACGTCACAGAGACGACATTGCAGGTTTTAGACCCGTCCGCCGGGGCACGTCACAGAGACTCCCGACAACAGATTTCCAGACAGTTTTGTTCAGGACGTCCATGGAGAGTACGTCCAGGTTTTTTAGCGTAGAGCGTATGTTGGGGGGGGACGTCACAGGAGACTACGTCCAGGTTTTAGGACACTCTGTGGGGGCGTCACTGAGGACTATGTTAGAAGTTTTAGACAGTCGTGGGGAGACGTCACAGAGGGACTTGTCCAGGTTTTAGAATTCTGGGGGAGTCACAGAGATACATGCAGGTTTAGGACCGTCCGCGGGGACGCAAGAGACTACGAACAGGTTTTAGACAGTTGTGGGGACGTCATGGAGACTACGTCCAGGTTTAGGGACAGGTCTTGCGATCACAGAGGACTACGTCCAGGTTTTAGATAGTTCGTTGGGATGTCACAGAGACTAAGTCGACGATTTTCAGGACAGTCTGTGGGGTCGTTAAGGAGGACTACTCCAGGCTTTTAAAAACATTTTTACTAGGGATGTCACGAGGACTACGTTCCAGGTTTAGACGTTGCGAGAAATCATGGAGACTCGGTCCAGTTTTTAGACATGTTGTGGGGGACGTCATGGAGACCCGTCAGGTTTTAGACAGGTTGTGGTGACGTCATGGAGACTACGCCAGGTTTTAGACAGCTGCAGTCACAGAGACAATGTAGAAGCGTTTTAGCCCAGTCTGTGGGGACGTCAAGAGACTACATCCCAGGTTTTAGGACCGTTTGTTGGGTGACGTCATAGAGACTACATCCAGGTTTAGACAGTTTGAGTAGACGTCCTGGAGACTACGTCCAGGTTTAGACAGTCTGTTGGGGACCTTCACAAGCGACTACGTCCAGGTTTAGACACTCTGTGGCGGGCGTCACTGAGATATGTAGAAGTTTTAGACAGTCTGTGGGGACCGTCACAGAGGACTACATCCAGATTTTAGCCATGTCCTGCGGTCACAGAGACTACGTCGAAAACCGTGATGTCACAGAGACTATGTCCAGGTTTTAGACTGTGTGTTGAGACGTCATGGAGACTAAGTCGAAGTTTTAGACAGTCTGTGGGGAGGTCACGGAGACTACGTCCAGGTTTTAGACAGTTTGTGGGGACATCACGGAGACTACTTCGAGGTTTTGGACAGTTTGTGGGGACGTCACGGAGACTACTTCCAGGTTTTGGACAGTCTCTGGGGACGTCATGGAGACTACGTCCAAGTTTCAGACAGTCTCTAGGGACGTCACAGAGACTATGTCCAGGTTTTAGACAGTCAATAGTCCAGAGGAATAAACAAAAACAAACACGGAGGAGGAGAGCCCGTTCCCGAGTTTTAGACAGATCCCCTGGGCTGTGGAGGCGATTGAGCACGGGACGGGGACGGTACTACAGTTTTAGACGTACCACGGTGGACGTCACAGCACACTATAGCGGTCCCAGTGTTTTAGAAGTCGATGTGAGTCACAAGACCTGAAGACGTCCGAGGGTTTTACAGACAGTCTGTTGGGATTGGCACGGAGACCGACCGTCGACAAGTTTTGACAGTCCTAGTGGGATCGTTAAGAAGGGCCAGCAGAAGTCAGAATAGGCTGATAATCGAAGTTATCTAAACATACCACGAAAGTGTGTCATCAGGACTAAGATCGTCCAGAAAGGGATACAGGTATCATTGAGATAGTCCTAGTGTACTGTCGAGATCATCAGTGGTGATGACGGTATAACGGTCCAGGGATTATTTAGACAGAGCTGCAGTCGACAGGATACTGGATGATCAAGGGCATATTTAGCACAGTCCTGGGTTGGGGACCGTAGGCGCAGTCACATGAGGACTGAAGAAGGCGAGTGCGTTGTTAATGAAAGGACAGACAAGTCTTTGGGGAGAAACAGGCATAGAGACGTACGTCAGAGTTTGGAGTAAGGACCAAGTCTGTTTGGGGACGTCACAAGGACACATACGAGAGACAATATTACCAGGTTTTAGTAGCAGGTTCTGGAAATTGTGGAACTAAAGAGACTGCATAACTGTACGAATAGTTCATACTAGTGTTTTATACCTGCTGGTGTGGCCGTCACTGAGATACTGTAGAAGTTTTAGAAGTGTTGGGCACGTCACAGAACTACATCCAGATTTTAAGACAGTCTGCGGTCACAGAAGACTACGTCGAAAAACCGTGATGGTCACAGAGACTACATCCAGGTTTTAGACAGTCTGTGGGGACGTCACGGAGACTACATCCAAGTTTTAGACAGGTTGTGGGGACGTCATGGAGACTACTTCCAGGTTTTAGACAGTCTGTTGGGGACGTCACAGAGACTACGTCCTTTTACCCTGTCCATGTTTTTTGGACACTTTGTGGGGGCGTCACTGCTGACTATGTTAGAAGTTTTAGACAGTCTTGTAGGGAGTCACCGAGACTACCATCAGATTTTCGACCGGTCGTGGGGACGTACACGCGCTACCTCCGGTTTTGAGAAAAACCAGTCTGATGTGGACTTCACGGGAGGTGACTACGTCCCGGTTTTCGACCGGGTGTGGCGAGTCATGGAGACTACGTCCAGGTTTATGGACCGTCTGCCTTAACAGAGGCCTATGTTCCAAAATTTTTTAGACAGTCTGTGGGGGACCTCATAGGAGACTACATGCAGGTTTTAGACAGTCGCTGGGACGTACAGCGACTACGTCCAGGTTTTAGACAGTCTGTTGGGGATGGTCACAGAGACTATGTCAGGTTTTGACAGTCCGGGTAAGAGACTACGTCGGAAGTTTTAGGACAGTCCATGGGGAGTCATGGAGACTACGTCCAGGTTTTAGGACACGTCTGTTGGGGGATGTCACAGAGGGGACTACGTCCAGGTTTTAGTACAGTCTGCGTTTCCCAGAGGACTACGTCGAAGTTTTAGACCAGTCCATGGGACGTCACAGAGACTACGTCCAGGTTTTAGACAGTTTGTGGGGGACGTAACAGAGACTACATCCAGGTTTAGGACAGTCTGTGTGGACTACACGGAGACTACGTCCAGGTTTTTAGGGACACGGTGTGGCGAACGTCATGTGAGACTACGTCCGGTTTTAGCAGTCTGCAGTCACAGAGGACTATGTCAAAATTTTAGACCGTCTGTGGGGGACCCTCACAGAGACTACCTGCAGGTTTTAGGACAGTCCACGGGGACGTCACAGAGACTACGAACAGGTTTAGACCGTCTGTGGGGACGTCATGGAGACTACGTCCAGGTTTTTAGAAGTCTTTGGGGACGTTCACAGAGGGACTACATCCAGGTTTTCGACAGCTCTGTTGGGGCCGTCACAGCGAGAACTATGCGGCTGTGGCTCACAGGCAGAGGCGGGTCCGGTCGTCCCAACTCATCAGATTATCGGCGGTTCGATCCCCCGAAGTGTCCTTGGGCAAGATACTGACACCCCAAGTTGCTCCGAAGGCTGTGCCTCAGTGTATGAATGCTTTAGATCCTTAAACTGATGAGCAGTTGGCACCTGACGGTAGCCAATGCCACCGTGTGTGAATGGGGTGAAAATGAGATTATTTAGTTGTAGAGCGCTTTGAGTGGTCGGAAGGACTAGAAACGGTGCTATATAAGTCCGTCCATTACCCATGGTCAAGTTTTCGACACTCTGTGGGGGCGTTCACTTAGGGACTAATCGCAAGTTTTAGGACAGTCTGTAGGGACGTTCACAGGCGACTACATCCAGATTTTAGGACAGTCCGTGGGACGTCACAGAGACTACTCCAGGTTTTAGACAGCTCTGGTGGACGTCACGGAGACTAGTCAGCGGGTTTAGACAGGTTTGTGGCGGCTGTCATAGGAGACGAGGTCCGGTTTTAGACAGTTCTGCAACACAGAGAACTATGTCAAAATTATTTTAGACATTCCTGTGGGGACCTTCCCACAGAGACTACATGCAGTGTTTTGAGTACATCCGCGGGACGTCACAGAGACTCGAACAGGTTTTAGACAGTTCTGCTGGGGAGTCATGGAGACTACGTCCAGGTTTTTAGACAGGTCGTGTGGGGATGTCACAGAGGACTACGTCCAGGTTTTAGACAGTCGTGCTGCGGTCACAGAGACTACGTCGCAAGTTTTTAGAGTCATGTCACACGATAGAAGGGTTTGACAGTCGCGGAGAAGACTACGTCAGGGTTTATACACCTGGCTAGGAACACGCCAGGTTACTTGTTGGGACGTCACAGAGACTCAATACAGGTTTTACATTGAGACGAGACTATCCAGAAATTAGAGCTGTGGGACTACACAGGAGGACTACTGCAGGTTTTAGACACCGCGGGACGTCAAGAGTAGACAGGTTTTAGACCCTTGGGACGTCATGGAGAAAACGTCAGTTTTAGCCAGGTCTGGTTGGACGTCAGAAGAGACTATGTCAACAATACATAATCATAGTGACAGTCTGTTGGGCCTCACGAGCGACTACATCCAGATTTTAGACCTGTCTACGGGGACGTCCATTGAGACTACGTAATTTCAGGTTTAGACAGTCCTCTCAGAACTTTACGTCGGTTTTAGAGTCTGGGGACGTCACAGAGACTATGGTCGGCTGTGGCTCACAGGCAGAGCGGGTCGTCCACTCATCCTGATGATCGGCGGTTCGACTCCATCCCGGCTCCCGTCTGGGGCCCCCCCATGCCGAAGTTTCCTTGGGCAAGTACTGAACCCCCAAGTAGTTGCTCCGAGACGGCTCTGTGCCACTCTAGGAATGTATGAATTCTTAGATTCCTTCAACTGATGAGCAGTTGGCACCTTGCACTGGTAGCCCAATGCCATCAGTGTGTGAATGGGGTGAAGTGAGATATGTCGTGTAATCGCGCTTGAGTGGTCGAAAGAAGACTAGAAAGGGTGCTATAAATAAGTACCGTCCATTTACCATGTCCATTTTTTGACCACTCTGTGGGGCCCGGACTGTCACAGAGCTCTGTAGTCAGTGACAGTCTGTAAGGGGGACGGCACAGCAGACTCACAATCCAGATTTTAGACAGTCCGTGGGGAACGTTCACACCGAGACTACTATCCAAGGTTTTAGACCATTCTTGGGACGGTCACTGGAAGACTACGTCCAGGTTTTAGACAGTTCTGTGCGATGTCATGGCGAGACACGTCCAGTTTTTAGACAGGCCGTATCGCGGAGTAAGAGACTATCGTCCACTTTTAGGACATTTGTGGGGACCTGTACTAGAGACGCAACAAATGCCAGGGTTTAACAGTCGGTGTGGAAACTCACGAGCTAACGTCCAGGTTTTAGACAGTCTGTTGGGCGATCACAGGAGACGACGTCCATGTTTAGGACAGGTCTGCGGTGGTAACCGAGACTCCGTCGACGTTTCGACAGTCCATTGGGGACGTCATGGAAGGGACTACGTCCGGTTTAGACCGTCTGTTGGGTGATGTCCCACAGAGACTCACCGCTTCCCAGGTTTTAGACCCCCACGCACCCGCGGCACAGACGACTACGTCGAAGTTTTAGACAGTCCATGGGGACGTCACAGAGACTACGTCCAGGTTTGCTTAGAACAGTTTGTGGGGGACGTCACCGAGACTACATCCAGGTTTTTAGACAGTCTGTGTGGACTACACGGAGGGACTACGTCCAGTTTTAGACAAGGTTGTGGGGCCGTTCATGGCGGACTACGTCCAGGTTTTAGACAGTCTGCAGTCACAGAGAACTATGTTCAAAATTTTTAGGACAGTCTGTGGGGACCTCACATAGACTAATGCAGGTTTTAGACATCCGACCGGGGACGTCACAGAGGGACTACGAACAAGGGTTTTTAGAGAGTCTTGTGGGGACGTCATGGAGGACTACGTCCAGGTTTTAGACAGTCTGTTGGGACGTCACAGCGACTACATCCAGGTTTTAGACAGCTGTGTGGACGCTCACGGGAGACTACATCCAGGTTTTAGACAGGTTGTTGGGGACTTCATGGAGACTTACGTCCCGGTTTTAGACAGTCTGCAGTCACCAGAGGGACTATTTACAACTTTTCGACCAGTCTGTGGAGACGTCACAGAGACGACCATGCAGGTTTTTAGACCGTCGCGGGGACGTCACAGAGACTACGAAAACAGATTTCCGACAGTCTTCGGGAGTCATGAGAGTACGTCCAGGTTCGAGATTATGTTGGGGGACGTCACAGAGAATACGTCCAGGTTTTAGACACTCTGTGGGGGCTGTTCACTGAGACTATGTAGAATTTTTAGGACAGTAGTGGGTACGTTCACAGCGGACTATGTCCAGGTTTTAGACATTCTGTGGGGACGTCACAGAGGGGAATACATGAGGTTTTAGACGTTCCGCGGGGACGTCACAGAGACTACGAACAGGTTTTAGACCGTTTCTGTGGGGACGTCATGGAGACTACCGGTCCAGGTTTTCGCCAGTTCTGCGGTCACAGAGACTACGTCCAGGTTTAGATCGTCCGTTGGGCTGTCACAGAGGACTAAGTCGCAGCTTTAGACAGTCGTGGGGTCGTTAAGGAGACTACTTCCAGTTTTAAACATTCATTGGGATGTCACCGAGACTAATGTCCAGTTTTAGGACTGTCTGTCGAGAATATCATGGAGACTAGGTCAGGTTTTAGACAGGTTGTGGGGACGTCATGGAGGACTTTACGTCCAGGTTTTAGACAGGTTTTGGTGGGACGTCATGGGAGATACGTCAGGTTAGAACCCTCTGCAGTCACCGAGACTATGTAGAAGTTTTAGACAGTTCTGTGGGGGGACGTCCACAGAGACTACATCAGGTTTTAGGGGACAGTTTGTGGTGGTGACGTCATAGAGACTAACATCCAGGTTTTAGACAGTTTGTGTAGACGTCATGGGAGTGACTTACGTCCAGGTTTTCGACAGTTTGTTGGGGACTTCAAAGTATACGTCCAGGGTTTTAGACACTCTGTGGGGGCGCGTCACTGAGAACTATGTAAGAAGTTTAGCAGTCTGTTGGGGACGTTCACAGAACTACATCAAGATTTTAGACAGTCTGCGGTCACAGAGACTACGTCGAAAACCGTGATGTCACGAGACTATTTCCGGTTTTGCACTGTGTGTTGAGACGTCATGGCGACTACAGTCGAAGTTTTTAGACAGTCTGTGGGGGAGGTCCCGGAGACTACGTCCACGGTTCTTAGACAGTTTGTGGGGACATCCCGGAGGACTACTTAGAGGTTTTGGACAGTTGTGGGACGTCACGGAGACTACTTCCCAGGTTTGGACAGTCTCTGGGGACGTCATGGAGGACTTACGTCCAAGTTTCGACAGTCTCTAGGCCGTTCACCGAGACTATGTCAAGGTTTTAGACATCTGCGTCACCAGAGGGGACTATGTCAAAATTTAGGACAGTCCGCAGAGTGACGTCACAGAGACTACGAACAGGTTTTTAGACAGCTCTGTTGTGGACGTCATGGTGATACGTCCAGGTTTAGATCAGTCTGTGGGGACGTCACAGAGACTTACATCCAGGTTTTAGAAGGTGTGGGGACGTCATGGGAGACTACGTCAGGTTTTAGACAGTCTGTGGGGACGTCACACGGCGACTATTTGGCGGCTGTGGCTCACAGGCAGAGGGGGTCGTCCACTCATCAGGATTGATCGCGGTTTCGCTCCCCGAAGTGTCTTGGGGGCAAGGGATTAATGCACCCCAAGTTGCTCCGACCGGCTGTGCCATCAGTGTATGGAATGCTTAGTCCTTAAAACTGATGAGCAGTTGGCACCTTGCAGGGTAGCCCATGCCATCGTGTGTGAATGGGTGAATGAGATATGTAGTTGTAGAGCGCTTTTGAGTGGTCGGAAGACTAGAAAGGTGCTTATATAAGTTTACAGTCATTTACCATGTCCAGTTTTTAGACACTCTGATGGGGCGTCACTGAGCCTATATAGAAGTTTTTTCGACCGTCGTAGGGACGTCACAGAGACTACATCCAGGATTTTAGACAGTCCGTGGGGGGACGTCACAGAGACTACACTCCAGGTTTTAGACAGTCTTGTGGACGTACGGAGACTATGTCCAGGTTTTTAGGAAAAGGTTGTGGCCCGATGTCATGGAGACTACGTACAGGTTTTAGACAGTCTTGCAGTCACAGAGGGGACTATGTCAAACTTTTAGACAGGTCTGTGGGGACCTCCTTCATAGAGTACTACATGCGGGTTTTAGACAGTCCGCTGGGGGAGGACGTCACAGAGACTACGAACAGGTTTTAGACAGTCTGTGGGGCGACGTCATGAGAGACTACGTCCAGGTTTTAGACAGTTCTGTTGGGGAGTGTCACAGGACTACGTCCAGGTTTTTAGACAGTCATCGGTAACAGAGGACTAAGTTCGAAGTTTTAGGAACAGTCCATTGGGACGGTCACAGAGGGACTACGTTCCAGGTTTTAGGACAGTTTGCCCAGTTTGTGGGGACGTCACAGGACTACATCCAGGTTTTAGGAAGGTCTGTTGTGGACTACACGGAGTGACTACGTCCAGGTTTTAGACAGGTTTTGTGGCGACGTTCATTGGAGACTAGTCCAGGTTTTGGTTTTAGGACCCATTGCAGTCACAGAGGGACTATGTCAAATTTTTTAGGACAGTCTGTGGGGACCTCACAGAGAGACTACATGCAGGTTTTAGACAGTCCACGGGGCCGTCACCGAGACTACGAACAGGTTTTAGACAGTTGTGGGGACGTCCATGGGACTACGTCCAGGTTTTTTAGCCAGTCTGTTGGGGACGTCACCGAGTACTACAATCCAGGTTTTAGACAAGTCTGTGGGGGACGTCGCGGAGGGTTGACTACCTCCAGGTTTTAGACAGGTTGTTGGGACGTCATGGGACTACGTCCCGGTTTTAGACAGGTCGCAGTCACAGAGGACTATTTAAAATTTTAGACAAGTCTTGTGGAGACGTCACAGAGACGACATTGCAGGTTTTAGACCCGTCCGCCGGGGCACGTCACAGAGACTCCCGACAACAGATTTCCAGACAGTTTTGTTCAGGACGTCCATGGAGAGTACGTCCAGGTTTTTTAGCGTAGAGCGTATGTTGGGGGGGGACGTCACAGGAGACTACGTCCAGGTTTTAGGACACTCTGTGGGGGCGTCACTGAGGACTATGTTAGAAGTTTTAGACAGTCGTGGGGAGACGTCACAGAGGGACTTGTCCAGGTTTTAGAATTCTGGGGGAGTCACAGAGATACATGCAGGTTTAGGACCGTCCGCGGGGACGCAAGAGACTACGAACAGGTTTTAGACAGTTGTGGGGACGTCATGGAGACTACGTCCAGGTTTAGGGACAGGTCTTGCGATCACAGAGGACTACGTCCAGGTTTTAGATAGTTCGTTGGGATGTCACAGAGACTAAGTCGACGATTTTCAGGACAGTCTGTGGGGTCGTTAAGGAGGACTACTCCAGGCTTTTAAAAACATTTTTACTAGGGATGTCACGAGGACTACGTTCCAGGTTTAGACGTTGCGAGAAATCATGGAGACTCGGTCCAGTTTTTAGACATGTTGTGGGGGACGTCATGGAGACCCGTCAGGTTTTAGACAGGTTGTGGTGACGTCATGGAGACTACGCCAGGTTTTAGACAGCTGCAGTCACAGAGACAATGTAGAAGCGTTTTAGCCCAGTCTGTGGGGACGTCAAGAGACTACATCCCAGGTTTTAGGACCGTTTGTTGGGTGACGTCATAGAGACTACATCCAGGTTTAGACAGTTTGAGTAGACGTCCTGGAGACTACGTCCAGGTTTAGACAGTCTGTTGGGGACCTTCACAAGCGACTACGTCCAGGTTTAGACACTCTGTGGCGGGCGTCACTGAGATATGTAGAAGTTTTAGACAGTCTGTGGGGACCGTCACAGAGGACTACATCCAGATTTTAGCCATGTCCTGCGGTCACAGAGACTACGTCGAAAAACCGTGATGTCACAGAAGAGGACTATGTCCGGTTTTGCACTGCTGTGTTGAGACGTCATGGCGGCTGTGGCTCACAGGCAGAGCTGGTCATCCACTCATCAGATGATCGGCGGTTCGATCCCCCGGCTCCCCGGTCTGCATGCCGAAGTGTCCTTGGGCAAGATACTGAACCCCAAGTTGCTCCCGAAGGCTGTGCCATCGGTGTATGAATGTGTATGAATTCTTAGATCCTTAAACTGATGAGCAGTTGGCACCTTGCATGGTAGCCAATGCCATCAGTGTGTGAATGGGGTGAATGAGATATGTAGTGTAGAGCGCTTTGAGTGGTCGGAAGATGAGAAAGGTGCTATATAAGTACAGTCTTTTTTAACCAGTCCATTTAACCAATGTTCCCAGTTTTTTTTTTTTTTTTAAGACCCCACTTTCTGTTTTGGGGCGCCCGGGGGCCGGCGTCCCACTGAGGGGGACTATGTAGAAGGGTTTAGAACCCACGGGTCGGGGGTCTTCTGTAGGGACGGTCACCAGAACAGAGTTGGGGGAGAGGGGGGGGGACTACCATCCAGAATTTTTTTCGGTGGTGGGTGGGGTACAGTGTTTCCCGTACTCGGGGACGTCACAGGGAGGGACCCCACATGGTTCCCCAGGGTTTTAGGGGGACATTCTGTGGGGGGGGGGGACGTTCCATTTTGGAGGGGGTGCGGGGTGTGGGGGGGGTTGGGTGGGGTGGGTGGTGTACTACGTCCAGGTTTTTTAGGACAGGTCTGCGTTTTTTTTTCCCACAGGGGAGTGTTGGGGACCTACGTCGAAGTCAAAAGTTAAAAGTTTTAGGACAAAGTTCCATGGGCGATGCTGATCGAATCAACTCGGCGACGCGTGGGCTGCGCACTAACGCTCTCAATCAGAGCGTTTTTAGGACCGATTTTGTACCTCTCCCCCCTCCTTCCAAGGGGAGACCGATCACTCACAAGAGCATTCCTGATACATCCAGGTTTTATTCTAAGTATAGCACAGAGTGTCTGTTGTTAGTATCGGTCCACACGTGTATATATACTATTTGCCAGGTTGTAGCACTCTTGGTGTGGGTGTATGTGTGGGTTGTAAGACGGTATCATTCGCTCGTTCTACCCCTCATCGAATGTATTTATGACAACAGTTTCACGAGTCATAGCATGTCGGCTTTGGATGCGTAGGACGACAAATAAGGCATGGAGGGACTATGTCTCACTTGGGTGCTTACATGCATACAGTTCTAGGAACGCAATACATTCAAAGGGAGTAAGTAGACTATGTGCATTCAGTCACGCACTTTTTATGTGCTTTTCAATTTTAGGATCATTACGATCTCTGGATGAAGGTAGCAATATCCTCCTTACATCAGAATGGGGGTAACTACTATCTTTTGGTGCACTGTACGCGATCTGTGATAAGAACAACATTTTTTGTTTACCAGGACTTTTCATCTGTTTTAAAAACCAAAAGGTGTGAGTGTGGTAGTATA
>NW_020851404.1:0-1154 GCF_000972845.2 Larimichthys crocea | reverse complement strand
AGCTGCTGCTGGGTCTGCTGCTGGGATCAGGTGGTCCTGGATCTGAGACAATCTGGTCTTGGATCTGTCCATCTGGCCCAGGTGCTCACCTTGAGTTTCTGGACCTCCCGGCTCTCCTCCTCGCGGCACCACACCGTCACTCCGCCCTTGTTGTAGCGGCTGATCCATCCTTCCTGACTCAGGCACTGATCCTTAAACGAACAGAAGTCTGTGTCGTCCGGGATCTGGACCGGCATCTCTGCCCGTTAACGGTTCAACAGAGAGAGACTGAAAGAAGAGGAGCTGGACTCACTGTGACATCCAGAGATCGTCTGTAAATAATCAGTCAGTCAAACATTAAAGGAGTCAGTCATTCAGGACAGGTGAGGGGTGCTGCAGGCTCCAGGTTCAGTCTGATCTGGTCTCAGGTCTGTCCGACAGCTGGAGGTCTCTAAGGACCACAGAGATGAGTCAGAAAACAGAGGTCTCACTCTGAATCAGAAACCGACCAGAACAAAGATGGACCATCAAATCCAAGATGGCCGCCAGAGAGTCATATGTGTCACCTGTCTGTGCAGGTGTGATGACATCATCAACACTGTGTTACCTGTCTGTAAACGTCGACAGAGTGACTCCTCTCCTCAACACACCATCTCTGCTCACAAGGAACGCTGCCTTCAAGTGTTCCTGTAAAGATGAGCATCACAGCAGGTGTGTCCTCACCTGAGACATCAGACTGTTTCGGTCTTCATGACATCGTCTCCACTAGTTGGATTAATGTTTTTATTTTTCAAACGTCTCAAAATCGACAAAGATTTTGGTGAAAGACGCCTGTTTGTTGTGGGATTTCAGGCGGCCCCTGAACGCACCAGTAACTGATACCTGTTGTTCAGGTGGAGCAGTGGGTGGAGTCACTGTGATGTTTAACAGATCAGGTATCAGTAGCTTTTTGTTTCCACCTGGAAGCTTCCAGAAAGTCTGACATCAGCTGAGCCTCACTGTGATGCTTTCAAGGAACGCAAGGAACCACAGACATGATCCAACCACCGACATGATCCAACCACCAGGGGGCAGTGAAGCACAGTGACACAGTGATCAACACATATCAAGTAATCTGATCTGGACCAGAACCAGGACCTGGACCTGGACCTGGACCAGAAAACATTTTCTCCATA
>NW_020851403.1:100-615 GCF_000972845.2 Larimichthys crocea | reverse complement strand
GAGAGACAGGTCAGAGAGAGAGAGACAGGTCAGACAAACGGACAGACTCTGACAGGAAATGACTCAGCAGAAACAAACAGTTTGTTTACTTTTATTTTCTGTCTCACATAATTAATTCATGTGTGTGTGTGTGTGTGTGTTTATGTTGGATGATGATGTCACAGGTCAAAGGTCAGACAGGTTAAAGTGACTGTGAAGACTCAAACAGAGCAGGTCAGTGTGGAACGTCCAGAGAACGTCCAGAGAACCTTTTTAGCACAGTATGAATGGACTGTGATGTCAGAGGTCCCCGTGATGTCAGAGGTCCCCGTGATGTCAGAGGTCCCCGTGATGTCAGAGGTCCTTGTGATGTAAGAGGTCCCCGTGATGTCAGAGGTCCTTGTGATGTAAGAGGTCCCCGTGATGTCAGAGGTCCCTGTGATGTCAGGGGTCCCTGTGACGGGGCAGCTGTGACCCCCGCCGGGATCGACCCGGAGATCGGTGGTCCGATCCCCGCCAGTCTGCATGTGGAAGTG
>NW_020851403.1:0-90 GCF_000972845.2 Larimichthys crocea | reverse complement strand
GCCCCCCCCCCGCCAGTCTGCATGTGGAAGTGTCCTTAGACACAATACTGAAGGCTGAACCCGCGGTGTGTGTGTGATGTGTCCTGTATG
>NW_020851402.1:0-1908 GCF_000972845.2 Larimichthys crocea | reverse complement strand
TAAATGTCCCCTCTCCACTCGGCTGGAGCAGGTGTGATGGATTACTGTTATATTTACATAGTTCACTGCACCGTACTTTGAAAGTAATGGCCCCGGGTTCATTGTTTGCAGCCGGTTTGAATTGATTTCTCTGCTTCTCGGTCATTTATTGTGAAAATTATATTTTTTTTCTGCTTTAGTTTCTCCTCCAGTAGAGATTCATTAGAAGTATGAAATGAACAAACAAACGAGAGATATTGAGACGTAAAGTGTTGCAGCTTTAACTGCGTTTCATCAGGATTAAGGCTCTGTTTGTCAAGAAGCCGTACTCGTAATGGATCTGTGAGCTTCTGTTAAATTAAATAAGATGATGTGAAAATCAATGAACCGCTGCAGACACACCTGCTGTGTCTCTCACCTCCACTTCAAACATGATTTACGCCCGTCAGCTGAGGCTGCTGGGTAAAAAAAACAAAAAGAAAACCACCTGAACACAAGCGTTATTTCAGTTTGTAAGGTCAAGACACACCTTGAGCAATGACTTATTGTTTATTTTAATCTCACATTAAAGGCAGAGTCATTTTATTAATGTGTTTCCTGTAAAACAAGCACACAAGGATTGATTACAATTTACAGCAGCCAACAGCAAGTGTGTTACACCACCACTGTGTCTGCCTCCCAGTGACCGAACAGAACCTCTGAACCAGCAGTGTCCAGTCTAACAGTGAACACGGCGACAGAACCTCTGAAACCGGCAGTGTCCAGTCCCTAACAGTGGAACACGGAGCAGAACCTCTGAACCGGCAGTGTCCAGTATAACAGTGAACACAGCGACAGAACCTCTGAACCAGCAGTGGTCTGGTCTAACGTGGAACACAGTGACAGAACCATCTGAAACCGGCAGTGGTCCCGTCTAACAGTGAACACAGCGCAGAAACCGGTCTGGAACCAGCAGTTCCGTTCTAAACAAGTGAACAAACAGCGGCGGTGGTTTCTCCGGGTGTGGCTGTGGCTTCTGGCTTCGCCCGGCCTGAGTCAGGGTTTAGTAGCTACTAGTTAGTGTTTAGACTGAAAACAACCTGTCCATTCATAAAGTGTGTGAATCACAAGAGAGGTTGGAAGCTGAGCCAGTCCAGAAGTCCTAATGTATTGTGACTAAAGACCTGATCCCTTTGAATGAAGTGTGTGTAGCTTGATTGGTACAAGAGGCACAAGTCCCCAAGAAAACCGGTGAGGCCCCCACCGGGCCCAACCAAACGGCCACATCTGCCTGTAAGCCCGCCAGCAGCCCGCCCCACTCAAAGCTTTCAACACGTGGGCGTTTTACAGAGGTTAGTGCCTCTCCATCTGCGCCGAGAAAAGGCAGAAGAAACGGCTGTGATGTGCTTAAATCATCGGACAAACCTCAGAGCTCGCGGAGTGCACCAATACGCCTGAGAGCTTTTAATACAAACTCATAAAAGAATAAAACCAATTGAAGCGCACCCTCAGCATGAAGAGTGTAAGAAATGAGAAGAGAACAGAAAAGACTGAAATAATGAGGTCTAGAATGCAGCCTAATAGATGAAAGCGCACATTAGTTTTCCCCACTAAACAAAGCATCAGGGGGGAGGGGGGGGCCAAGCGTGTAATCGTTTGACAGCAACTCCAACGAGCACATAGGTCATTAGGGGTATTCATAGATCTCTGACACAACACCTTTTATAGCAACACATACAACACCACACCTTTAAGTCGCCACCCCAATTCCACGTGATATTCTCCTCATACACCACCATTCATATCTTTTCCTCATTCAAGAGTTTTCTATCAGGAGCTAATTTGGGCCGCCGCAGCAATTCACCCGCGCGCTGCAGGATTTTCCTAATGAGAACGGAGAGCTGCATAATGGCAGGTGTGTTGGGCCTTGAATCAGGGATTAAGTTAATG
>NW_020851401.1:0-2907 GCF_000972845.2 Larimichthys crocea | reverse complement strand
AAAGGTATTCCTCAAAATATTTATTTTACTTTTTGGAAATTCTCAAAACTCCGGTATTTTTATTTATAATCTTGTAAACAAAACAATAAAACATCAGAGTCCGTTTGTAATCTTTGTTTACTGTCAAACAGGAAGTCGAAAACATTCAATAAAGTTTTGATAAAGTTTTTTTTCCCGGCAGGTGTTTCCAATCATGCTCATTAACATAATTGGATAGTCACATGACCAGTAAAGCGCGCGAACATCACCATTTAACGTCGACATTTTCTCCGCTCTGGTTTTCCACCTGAGCGTCGGAGCAGACAGGTGACTCTGCTCAGGTGAGTCATGATCTGTGCGAACCCAGCTGACAGCGTGTGCGCGCGTTACATAATCGATGTTGTGGCTGATTGATTATTTAAATTATTGATCAGCTGATCGTTGCTGCAGACCTGAACAGGTGAGTGTGATGAGCTGTGTGTGCCACGAGAGGGCGCTCTGCACCTGCACTGCACTGACGGAACGTTCTGACGGCGAGTACAGGGTCAGTACTATCAGTACTCTGCAGTACTCTGTAGTACTCACTGTGTATCTGTAGTACTCGGTGTGTATCTGTAGTACTCGAGTGTGTATCTGTACATTACTCTGTACGTACTCTGTAGTACTTCGACGTTGTATCGTGGATACTCTGTAGTACTCCTGTGAGTTATCTCGTCGTCTCACGTGTGTTAGTAAGTATCTGTAGTATCGTAGTCCACTGCTAGTACTTCTGTAGTACTTCAGTGCTTTACTCTGACTTACTGCTGACTAGATACTTAATGTGTATTGTTAGGTACTTTGTAGTTAGATCGTAAGTACTCAGCATCACAAATCATACCAATGTGTTCTTCTGTAGTATTCTGGTAAGTACATTAGTGTGTAACTCTGTAGGCTACATCTGTCGTACTCAGTGTGTATTCCGTAGTACTTTGTACGTAACTTCTGTACTACGCAGTGTGTATCTGCGAGTTAACTTGTAGTACTTAATGTGTATCTGTTAGTCACTGCCGTAGTTGCCATCTGTAGTACTCTGTGTGGTTTCTGTTAGTGCTCATGTCGTACTTGGTGTGTATCTGTAGTACGCGGTTCGTTACCCGGTAGATACTCTGGAGTACTCAAGTGGTGTCTCTGTAACGTACTCCGATGTGTATCTGTTGTTACCTGTTAGTACTCATGTGTATCTGTAGACTCTGTAGTACTTGTAGTACTTTGATATACTCTGTAGTTAGCTCGCGGCTTAAATGTAGTTACCGCACTCGCCCCTGCCTCCCGCCCCACCCCCCCCCCCCCCCCACCCCACCCCCCCCTAACGTACTTTGTAGTACTCTGTAGTACTCTGTAGTACTCGTGTGTATCGTATCCTACAGTGTGTATCTGTATACTCTGTTGTTACTTGTGTAATCTTGTAGTCCTCAGTATGTATGTCTGCAGTTACGCTTGTATTACTTGTTGTACTGTGTATCTGTAGTACTCAGTATGTATTCTGTAGTATTCTGTAGTATTAGTGGTATCTGTTCGTCTCTTGTCATGACGCATGATAGTCCTCAGGCTGTATCTGTACCGTACTGTCGTAGCTCTTAGTGTGTCTCTGTATTACTCGTGGTCTCTGTAGTACTCTGTGTACTTTGTAGTACTCTGTAGTACTCGTGTGTACTGTAGTACTCCTGTGTATCTGCTCAGTCACATCAGGTTGTATCACTCTTCCTGTGTATTTCTCATGTAAGTCACGTCATTGCCTATCTGTAGTACTCTGTAGTACTGACATGTTGTTATCTGTGGTTCTAACGTTGTACTCAGTCTGTTCTGTCGTATTCTGTGTACTTAGTGTGTATCTGTGTACTTTTGTACTACGCTGTAGTACTCAGTGTGACTTAGCCTCTGTATTAGCTACCTTGTGTGATATTGTAGTACTCCACGTGTGTATCATGTAGTCACTTAGTAAGTACTTTTAGTACTCTGTAGTACTATCATTGTGTATCTGTAAGTACTCAGTGTGATCTGTAGTACTCAGTGAGTACTCTGTAGTATTCTGTAGTATCAGTGGATCTGTAGTTACTCTGTAGTACTCTGTGTGTATCTGCTACTCTGTAGTACTCGGTGTGTATCTGTAGTTACTTCTGTAGTATCTCGGTGTGTATCTGTAGTACTCAGGGTATACTGTATTACTCTGTGTGTCTCAGTAGTACTCTGTAGTACTCTGGTGTATCTTGTAGTACTCTGTAGTACTCTGTAGTGTATCATTGTAGATACTCTGTAGTCTCGTTGTTATCGATTTGGTGTAACCTGTAGATCGGTGTGATCTGTAGTCCTCGGTTTGTATCTGTAGTACTCTGTAGTTAATCAATTGTATCGTAGTCCTTCAGTAGATACATCCGTGTGTATCTGTAGTCCTTGTAAGTACTCCGTGTGTAAATCTGTATTACTCGGTTGTTAGCGTAGTACTCTTTAGTACTCAGTGGGTATCGGATAGATCTCTGTAAAGTCCTCAGTGTGTACTGTGTATCTGTAGTACTCAGTGGTGTAGCTGTAGTCCTCTGGTAGTACTCAGTGTGTCTCTTTAGTACTTGCGTTACAGTGTGTATCTTAGTACTCTGTAGTACTACAATCGTGTATCTGTCAGTAATCGTGTGTATCTGTTAGTATCTCGAGACTCGAGTGTGTCGAGAAGCGGTTCAGTAATCAACGTATGTTATTGAGTAACCGGCAACATGCAACGCAACACTCGCACATTAAACAGAAAAACCCGTCAGACTCTCAGAACACGCCCCCTACACTGTGCCCTCAGGTGCCATTACCGAATAGAGTAACACCCTCTGACACATCATTGCATAATCAATTTCATAATCATACAGGCTTATGTTTACTCAACTCTGAATATTATATAAGTCA
>NW_020851400.1:0-652 GCF_000972845.2 Larimichthys crocea | reverse complement strand
AGTAGGGGGATTGGGCTTTGGTGGAGATTAGAGTCTTGGATATGTCAAAGATTAGCTTCAAAACTGATTTGATTGCATTAGTATTTTTTATGTAGTACCAGATAAAAATGCCTCATTGGCTTCCATTAAACCACATTTTTTAAATCTCACTGTCATTACAGTATAAAACCATATGTTCTGTAATGTCACCATCTCATTTTGAAGAAAAGTAGTGATATTTGACATTTCTACTGTTTTCCACCAGATTTAACCCATTCCCATTGTAGGCTGATGCATGAAATTCTGCATGAAAGTTATATTATGGAGGGCCCCAAGAGTTTAGTTTATGTGGTGTCTCGCTGGTAGTGGACCCAAAAATGCAGAGGAGCAGAGTTTGCCAAATAAGCAGCCGTTTATTAGACCACGGGAAAAAGGGGCAGGGGGGTGTCACGGGCGCCAGGAAGGCAGGAGGGGCAGGGGAGCTCACAGGGGGAGCTTGAGCCGGGGACGAGGTAGGGAGAGGCCGTCGAGGGGTTTAGGCTGGGGCGGACTGGTGCAGAAGCCTGGTGGTGAGGAGGGTGAAGAGCTGGAGTCTGGAGACAGAAATAAAAGTTAATACTCAGATAAATCTCAGTTTACAAAGTCTTGTGAGGAGCCTAGTTGATCTACCACG
>NW_020851399.1:0-557 GCF_000972845.2 Larimichthys crocea | reverse complement strand
CTTTTAATTTGGTAGCACGATTGTAACTTTAATCATATGTTTATGTGCTAAAATTAAACCAATTTTCTCTAAATTCACTCAATGAATATGGTTCATGATTTTATTCTTCATGTTTTATAATGTTTACATATTTATATATTTTAGTTCACAGGGTAATATTTTACAAATGTTTTCATTTTTGTTGGATGTAATTCATTATTTTGTCTTTGGTGTACCACTCTACTGTTCTGTATTGGACAAATTTTAAGTTTAAACTGATGATGGAGTCCTCTTTTACTGTTTCAGAAAGTAACCGCAGTTATACAGTTCACTGTTGGACAATCCAACAAACACTTTGTCTGAAGCATGCTGAGATCTTAATCGGCTGACCTCCTCAGTGGATCTCTCATCAGGAGGTGTGTCTGTCTTGTCTCAGCAGGCTTCCCATCCAGCAGCAGCACCACTGGTCACAGCTCCACCATGACCTGCATGTCCATCAGCTCCCTGGTTAACTCTGATGTCCACGCTGAGTGTGAGGCCACCAGCGAGACGCCATACACCGTCAACTCCATCACTGA
>NW_020851398.1:0-586 GCF_000972845.2 Larimichthys crocea | reverse complement strand
GGGTGAGTCATAAGGGGGCACTTTTTAGAATAGAAAAAGTATCCCAAAAGGAATAAGTCATAAGAAGGCACTTTTTAGAATAGAAAAAGTATCCCAAAAAGAATAAGTCATAAGGAGGCGCTTTTTAAAATCTAAAAAGTATCCCACCGCCCAGACCGACTGACTGACTGACTGTCTGTCTGTCTGTCTGTCTGTCACTCATTAGGCTCCTCTGACCTCCAGGAGGAAAGAGGCTGTCTGGAGCCGAGGCTTGCCCAGGGATGAGTTGACTCTCCTGGGTGTGAGGTGAGGCATGGCAGGGCCTGCACCTGGTTCCTGTGTATGTGTCTGTCTGTCTCTCATTAGGCTCCTCTGACCTCCAGGTGTGAGACACGCACGCACGCACGCACGCACACACACACACACACACACACACACACTCATAAGGGGGCACTTTTTAAAATCTAAAAAGTATCCCAAAAAGAATTAGTCATACTTTGGGGTGACTGGGTTTACTTTGGCACTTTTTTTCGCCATTGCGCACTGCGCATGCGTGCTTAACATGCGCTGGACACGCGTTGAAAGCGTGATCTCCCCCCTCGGCATC
>NW_020851397.1:0-545 GCF_000972845.2 Larimichthys crocea | reverse complement strand
TACACAGCTATCGACACACCCAAGCTTTAATTTTGTCTATTTGTAGGAAATATTTTATTTATGTGAGACAGGTTTTTATGATTTATATCTAATAAGAACATATACACAAAATACACAGACACACAGTGTCAGGTGTGTGCAATAACAAACATCCACTGTACCTGTACATTATGCATTTCCACTGTTTACATTCAGTGATTTTATAATAAATAAAATGATTCCAATCAGGTCTCTGGACACGATTTATGTAGTCTTTTATTTTGAAGCCATACTCTGTTTCCGGTCTCCATCCCTGTTAACTTGACGTACCTGAACGCGCCTGACAGCAGCTGACGGCCATGCGCGTTCACGAGTCAACCTGGACAGATTGTAGGTTGTGCGCGCACACGCAGTGGCCCGGTGCGCGCACGCGGGTACACGCACATTATGTGCACATAGGTTACAGGAAGTCGATCTTAAAAACAAAATTAATTATATTTATACAATTTGCTTAAATTTATCACAGTTGAAATGTTTGAATCACGTTTATTTAATATTATATTTAA
>NW_020851396.1:0-622 GCF_000972845.2 Larimichthys crocea | reverse complement strand
TCAAATAAAATGAGGAACAGCTGATAGATTGTTTCACAACCGCAAGGTGCAAGTTATGGGCACTCGTTCGAATCCCACCACATGGGGAAAGTAGCAGGGATGGGGGCAGAAAGTAGGGAGAAGGCGTAGTGGTGAGGAAAAGGCACAGGGAGATATGTGAATACATTCAAATCCAGATGAAATGTATCGAAATATACTTTGACAAAACTGAAAATTCCAGATGAAATGTATCGAAATATACTTTGACAAAACTGAAAATTCTTACATATTTTACAAGTTACATGACAATTTACACTCACCTGCCATTATAAACAAAGAAAATGTTCAGTTTTAATTGACACAGCTTCACTGTCCCCCCACAACGTCCAACAAACACCCTCTAAACCTTGATGATCCATAGAATGTTAAAAGACTGCCCAAAAGCTCAGAGGTCATGGAAGGACTCATGGTCTGAGTTTAATCCCTGGGAGAAGCCATTAAATCTACAGTTCATCACATCCAACCTATTAGCCCAGGGAGGTAAAGTCTTGCATGGATGTGGTAATTCTCTGTAAAATATTTCAGGTCTGTGTTGAAATTATCAATTTTCCAACAGGTCAAAGCCGAGTATTTATCTATCCTG
>NW_020851395.1:0-1317 GCF_000972845.2 Larimichthys crocea | reverse complement strand
AAGTATTTTCATAATAATAATAATTTTACATATTTTATCTGCTAAAGCCTTATATTAACTTAATAAACTTTGGAATTTATTTTTGCACTGGAGGAGGAGCCAGAATCTGTTAATACCTGGTATAAATGGTTTTAATGGATTTTGTATAGTATGATCGTTTTCTTAAAAAAATGTGAGCCTATCCTTTAAAACTGTTTTAGATTTAAACAATCACTTTCCTTTCCTTAAACAAACAAACAAACAAAACAAAAAAAACAATGATTAGTGTTTGTTATCATTTGGCTGTCCTCCACGTCCTGTTATGGGAGCACCACAGGAAAACATTAGGCTGTACATTGGTCCAGTCCTCTGGGAAACAAGGTCTACTTTGAACTCATATCAGTACAGCAGAGGTTACAGTCACTATACCAAACAGTTAAGATTGCAATTTGGTGCCACCCAGATTTAGACAGTTAAAAACATTGCAGTGATGTTATGAAGTTACGAATACTATGAAGTCAGTACCCTGTTACCAATTAAATACCTTTTTATTTTCATCCCACAGCTTCAGCAGGGTGGGTTTGGAATGACTTATACAGGGCGGCTCATGCAATGACTCATGCAGACACCACAAATGACGTAAATTACAACTCTCTGTAAACACATATTACGTCTCTGTCTGGACTACAGTAACTTTCTTAGCAGCAGTCCACACAGCAGGTGCACACGCCACTTAGCTGTCAGTTCAGGTGCCAGGTCAGCTGCAGCTTAAGCCAGACGCTCCATCTTCTCAGTAGAATCAATCTTTGAGTCAATGGCATGTTTTTGGGTCCCTGCCATAACCACTTTAACACTTCTCTCTGCCTTACCTACATCATTCACTGCAGAGCAGCTATAATTTCCATCTTCCTTTTTACTCATCCTCGGGATGATGAGACTGCCATTTCTAAAGACAAGGAATCGATTGTTGGTTGTTTTATCATTAATTGGCAGATCATTTATCTCTCCGGCAGCGGGCAAGGGGAACAGATAATTTTGATTTCCTGCAGTCACCTCCCAGCTGACCTGCGGTTTTGGGCTCCCTGTTATCTCACAATTTAACATGACCATGTAACCCTCATAGAGCTCTGTGTTCTCAATGTTGGGCTGGTATGTTATTTTGACAGAAGGGCTCTCACAGTCCAGTTTGGGAATATTTGTAACCATTGAACCCTTCAGGTGTTCAGGGGCCTCACATAAAATTGATTTTGGCTCAGGGATAGAAATCTTAGTTGTTGCAATCCAATCCCTCAGCCACTCCAGGTTGCAGGAGCACGTGAAAGGGTTGTTGAAAATCTG
>NW_020851394.1:0-576 GCF_000972845.2 Larimichthys crocea | reverse complement strand
GTTCGAATCCCACTTCTGACAATAACCTTTTCTCGCATGTACACTGAATACGGTGGCACTAGGAGCGAGCTCGAATCCCACTCGGGACATTCTTATTATTACTTTCTTTCTCATAGTTTACGGTCCATAAACAGGGTCTGTTTGTCCTGTGCACTGTTTAGGATACTGCTGTATCACTACACGTTGTTATTATTGATTATTGTGTGTTGAATCGCATTAACGCACTGTAGCTGTGACACAGACCTCTATTTCTTTTCTCATATGTTTTACTTAAAATTATCAATAAAGTCAGATAAATTTAGCACACCTGAAAAAATCTTATTTAGTGTGAGGAGGAACCCAGAGAAGTATGAAAAGATATGGGGCTCTTGTCTTTACCACCACCAGCACCACTACTCAGTATTTTATTTTGCTTTTCAGGTGTAAACAAAGGTGAACTCATGCAATTGTTTTATTTATATTAGTTTTTATTGTACCAGAGTTGAGGGTGGGAGTTTTCTATGTATGTTCCTTTGTGTGTCTTTTTTGTGAAAGTAGACATGTAAAAATATCTTTAAAAAAAATAAAAGTCAGATA
>NW_020851393.1:0-592 GCF_000972845.2 Larimichthys crocea | reverse complement strand
TTATAAACTAAATTATATTCAAAATATGACAGGTGGCCGAGGAGCTGAAAACAAAAAGCACCAAACAGGGGCAGAGCACAATATTGTGAAATTTCATGCCTTCCTAATGTGTAATGACTAGCAGTTGTGCAGAGGTAGGGTTGGTACAGCGGTGACCCAGGAGATAGAGCAGGTCCACTGATCGGATGATCGACAGTTTGCGAACATGTGTACTAACAGACTAACGTGACAAATGTCAATACTGTTTTCCTCGACCAACCCAAAAGTGAAGTGAAAGTGTAGTGGCCCACCGGAAATTCTCTTCTTCCAATTCTTGCGATTACCCAGCCCACCCCTGGCTACAGAGGATAAGTTCATTAAGAGTTACCTGCCTCTGAAATCAACAATTAACAGCACCTCAGATCAGAGCCCACATAAATGTTTCAGACGTTTTTGTGTCTTTTCTCATCATGAAATCAAAAGGTCAACGTGTCATGTCATACCATAATATCAAAAAGGTGAAACCAGAGGAACTTACTTCTTTAATTAAGTGCTGCATTTGACACCATCAAATTCTTTTACAGAGACCGGAACATCAAATTGGCATCAAAGG
>NW_020851392.1:0-3011 GCF_000972845.2 Larimichthys crocea | reverse complement strand
TTTGAGTAACGATAAAGCGGCTTTTGGCGGACTCCCGCGGGTTTTCAAGCCCGGACATACCACCAGTTCAACACCAATCCCCACCACCCACCTTGGCACGACCCAACTCTGCTTGGACATGAAATGAAAAAAAAACAAAAAAAACACACACTATCATTTTGAAAGCCCAGAGCGAGTTAAAAGTGTGAGGGAAATTAAATTAACTCAGTATACTTTGTTTTACATTGTGATGCTAATGCTAATTTGAGAATTCCAAAAACAGTTAGCCAACATTAACTTACCTGACATCCGACCAGCTCATCTTCGCCTCCGAAATGCGTTTCTTGTATCAGTCAGCAAGTTTTCATCCCTGTGCATTGCCAGTTCTCTTCTTGCAACATCCAGTGCATTCCAAACACGATTAATAACTTGGGTAAAGCTATTGTTACATGTACAGGTTTTTGTTTCTCTCCTTCCTCCCTTTGTCCTTCAGGTGAGAAGGGGAGGATCGGCTGCCACCTGTGGGCTTCAGAAGGGCTGGGGATTGGTTCACCCTCCAGTCACTCATCCAATCAGAGATGGAGGACACCTTTTAAATGCCTCTCTGTTTCGTTGCTTTCTCGCTCTGTCTCTCTCTCTGTCTGTCTTTGCTGGTTGACTGACTGATGTTCTGTAAAGGTTTGTGGTGGGGGGATAGAACTGAGGTAAGGCTGGGGTACCCTGTACATTCGTGCACACAGAAAGTAATTGTTGTTATCTCACTAGGTTATGTGTTGTTGCCTCTGGTGTATTTTTATTCTTTTCAGGTATTTTGGTAGACCAGATAGTCAGGCCTTTTTGTTTGTTCTTTTGTTGCTCCCAAAGAAGGTTAAGCTAGGCCCATTATTTTGTTTGGCACAACCCCCACAGTTCTTGCTCCCCCCACACATGTTTCAAAACCTACATTTGTTGTTCACCTTTTCCTTTTAAAAATGGAAAATAAATATCTTTTTGACTGCCTCCTGTCTTCCCTGAGTTCTTTCGTTGTTGTTTGTCAGCGTTATTGTTTCTGCTTATAAAAGGAAACGTAACAATTGGGGGCTTGTCCGGGATATATCTGTTTTTCCTTCTGACAATCAATGGGAAATTACTCATGGTGTTTGACATATGATTGAAAATGAGTTTCAATTTGCAAAACTTTGTTGATAATCCTTCGTTTGAGAAGATTGATGTGTGTCGCAAGGATGATTTATTGTGTATTGCAGCACACTTTGAGATTCCTGTTCATAAGTATGGACTCAAAAAAGAAATCAAGAAACAAATTCTGGAAAAGTTAGTTGATTTAAATGTACTTAGTCCAGCCCAGCCTGTGGCTGAGGATTCAGCTAATGATGTCCTTTCCACTACAGTGGGTGTTTCATTTCAGAGCTTCGAGGAACCAGCTGTGCCATTCACACCTCCTGCAGACCATGCTGGGAGATCTGCACCAGCTACATTACCTCGTTTTGACCCTTTCTCTCCTCCACACTCTCAGGGATGCAGTCTAAATTCTAAGCTCAAGGTTCGCTTAACTCGCCTTCAGCTGGAGGCTCAGGAAAAAGAGTCAGTACGTAGGGCAGAGTTTGATCTCCGCCTACAGGTACGAAAACTAGAAATTGAAGCAGACAAAGAGGTAAAACTAAAGCAAATTGAGGTTGAGGCACTGAAAATCTCCTCCAGTCATTTGTCGACCATGTCTGACAGGTCCACATCTTTTCAAACAGTATCCAGTAGACAAGGCTTTGATGTCAGTAAAAATATTTCTCTTGTGCCAGCATTTCGGGAGACCGGAGTCGATTCATATTTCAGTGCATTTGAACGAATAGCCTCAGCACTCGACTGGCCAAGGGACATGTGGCCTATCCTCCTCCAATGCAAACTGATAGGTAAAGCACAAGAGGTGTGTGTAGTGTCTGCCTTGTCCTTAGAAGACAGTTTGCAATATGATGTGTTAAAGGAGGCCATTTTGCGTGCTTATGAGCTCGTGCCTGAGGCCTATAGGCAAAAATTTAGGAAACACTGTAAATCAAATGGACAGACTTTTGTTGAGTTTGCACGGGAGAAGAGCACCCTCTTTGATAAATGGTGTGCCGCCAGTGACGTCAAAAACAACTTTGAGTCACTTCGTCAGCTTGTTCTGTTGGAAGACTTTAAGGGCTCTTTGCCAGAGAAGGTGGTAATGTTCTTGAATGAACAGAAAGTGTCTTCATTATTAAAAGCCGCTGTCCTTGTGGATGAGTTTGTATTAACCCATAAAAATGTGTTTGCATCCTCCCCTCGGTTTGACAGAACTTCTGTTTCACGTTCCGCCAGACCTGATTCTGGTCGGTTGGCCCCTGAAAAGGCTAAAGGTTCCTTGTTGCCCAGACAAGAGAACCGTGAGTGTTTCTATTGTCACAAAAGAGGCCATGTTGTTGCCGACTGTCTGTCATTGAAACGAAAACAGCAATCACCCTCAGCTTCTCAGCAAAAAGATGTGTGTTTGATCAAAATGTGTCCACTTGTCACCAAACAGTCTGAGGACGTTGATGATAAACCTGACCCTTGTTTCAAACCTTTTATTTCGAAGGGTTTTGTATCACTGACTGGAAATTTAAAAGACCATAAAACAATCACCCTACTGAGAGATTCAGCTGGTTCGCAGTCCATCATTAGGGATGGGGTCTTACCTTTGTCATCTACTACCTCCTGTCAGTGTAGTGTTAAAGTGCGGGGGGTCGGGATGGTTAATATACTTGCTCCACTACACAGAATCCATCTTCGGTGTCCTCTACTTAGTGGTTGGTTTGACGTTGCAGTTCTCCTTGACTTGCCTGTTGCTGGTGTTGATTTCCTCCTTTGTAATGATATTGCTGGTGGAAAGGTGAGTCCAACTCCAGTGATAGTGGACGTCCCTGTTGCAACCGACACTGCTTGTGACAGTCAAGAATCTCCTGAGATTTTTCCGGCTTGTGCAGTCACAAGAGCTCAGACAAGGAGATATGGAGCTGGCCTGTCCGACTCCTTCTTTGTAG
>NW_020851391.1:0-22093 GCF_000972845.2 Larimichthys crocea | reverse complement strand
GCTTTTGCGCTGAGAGATTATTCAGTGTTCAGAAGGATTCTGTTCTGTCTTATACCACGACACACAATGTTTTCTACCATGTCCCTTTTGTAAACTAGTTGTAAAACTTTTCACACAACCGTTATAAACGACTAAAAAGGGACCGTTTAGGAATTAAAAGTTTTCGACATCAGTCTATTTCTCTTGCAGCTCTGATAAATCAGGTCATGTTTTTGATTGCATAACATGATTTTTTCTACTGGAGTAGAACAAGAAGAAAAAAAAAGAAAAATTTACCATTTTAAAAGTAAAAATCATAGCAAACATCACTTTGAATAAGTATAAATCCTGATTACAACCTTTATAATCTGTTGTTCTGTGTTTTATGGAGTTTATACAATGTTGTTATTGTGTCCTGTGGGTGTAGTCCTTGCGTGCTATGTCAGAGGGTTTCAGAGAGTTTAGATGATTGAGAGCACTTGTATTTTTTTTTTGACGTAATATTGCTAAGCATAAAATATATTGAAAACATGTTGTTTAATTTTGGAACTGCTAACACTGGAGACTTTTTCAATACTTTTGACTTTGGACTTAAACAATGGTCTGACGTTTCGGAACATGTTACAACCCCCCAAAACCAAAACAAAAAGCGTTCCCAGCTAAAATACATGTGAAGGTTTAGTTTAGTGTATAGTGTGGTATCTATTCAGTTTAGTGTTTCTATGTTTGATTTTTATTCAGTTTGGTTGTGTTTATATGTGTGATATTTATTCAGTTATGTGTTTATATGTGTGGATTTATTCAAGTTTTATTGTTTTAATAGTAGTGTGTATAGATTCAGGTTAATATTGTTTATATGTGTGGTATTTATTCAGTTTATTGTTTTATATGTGTGGTATTTAGTTCATTGATGTTTAAGGTGTTGGTATTTTATCAAGAATTTCGATGTTTATATAGTGTGTATTTATTCAGTTTAGTGTTTATAGGTGTAGTTTATTCAGTTTGTGGAGTGTTCTTGTGTGGTGTAATGTCGGTCTTCAGTTTCCCCGGTTTCTCACTGTGTGGATCTTTCTTCCTTTGGGTTCTCCTGTGTGGTCTTTCTCAGTTTCTTGTTTATTCTTGTGCTATTTCTTCCTTTGGTTATTCATCCTGATGTAGTCCTTTTTCTATCCGTTTCTTTTTACCTCGGTGGTGATCTGTCTATTACATTTTCTTGTTTCCTGTAGTGGATCTTTTTTCCGTGTTTGATGTTTTATGGTGGTGTGTATTTCGTCCGTTTTGTGGTTCTCTGGGTGATCATTTTCATTTCCGTTTGGGTTATGGTGTGGTCTTATCTTCCGTTTCGTGTGGGTCTATGTGTGGTCTTCTTTCCGTTTCTATGTGTCTCTGTGTGGTCTTTACTTCAGTTTATGGTTTATCTGTAGTGGTATTATCAATTCCGTTTCACCTTGTTTCATCATTTGGTCGTTCTCCCGTCATAGGGCTTCGCCCTCCTACTCCTGCCGGTTATTGTGTTTCCTCAGGGTGCCCCTTCTGACAGACTCTCGCCACCCGTATTCATCTGGCCCTTTGGTTCCCTCTATCTTTGGCTAGCCCCCAGTACTCACCCCGTGCTGCCCGCCCCGCCCGTCTCCCTGCCACCTGGAGTTTGTTTACCTCCGCGGCAGCTCTGCTGTGCTTGCTTTTCACCATGACCCGTCACCAGCCACCGTCAGTTCCACCGCGTACACATTCAGAGGACCATGCCCCACGGAGCCCGATAACCCTTTGCATGGCTCACTACTCCACGGTGAGCGTGGGCCCCCGGCCCCAACCACCACGGTCCCACCCACACCCAAATAACACCACCCGGAACCCACACACCCACCCCGCCTCTCGCCACTGTGCGGGCCCGCTCTTCACCGCTGGGTCAGGAACCGAACTCCAAGAGCAGAACGTCTCTCTTTCCATCATAGAAATGACCAGTAGGAAACCATTGTCAACTGAAACTGCCACAGTAGAACATGAACCGGGATCAGGAAACTTACCCTCCATGTTCCATAAACTGCCCATAGGTCAGGAGCAGGCACGTTACCCTCACTTTGGTGAGTTCTTAACTATTAAATAAGTAAATTTCAAACAGTTATATTTTAATTTTTTACGTTACAGTATTTTTTTCTCTCTTAATGCACTCGTCACTATTATCACCAAGTTCAACAGGTCCAGTGGATGATTGCCGACAAAGACGTCAGACTACATAATAAACTGGTCATGAAGGTATATTTGACTTCTACTTATTCTATCCAGATTAGTTTAAACCAGAAGAAAACAGCTACTCTTTTGGTGTTTTATCACCGATATCTTAATTATTTTATTCATTTTTTCTGTACACATGGAGCCACAAACCTGACGAACACTGTACGTACATGTTGATGTGTAACTCCACTCAAAAAAAGTCCTTCATTCATCAGGAAAAAATGGCTGAAAAGTTGTTGGTACAGGTTTTAAAAGCGCCAATCTATCTGCTGGGTTGCTATGAGTATGTGTTGAGTGAACCAGTTTGTTTGCTGAGATGAAAATAAGCAGATCTGGGTTCGTCGCTGGTTTTTCAGAGATGGTTCAGTATTTTCCTTTGCAGAACTGCTGCAGAGATGGGAGATTGACTTAAGATGGAATAAATAGTCTATAACAGCACATCCTCGCAGTGTGCTGTTTTTTATCCAAGGTTCGAAAAGCTCCTTGTTCAGTTACCGCTAATATAAGTTCCACCAGATTATGATTCGTTCAAATACATAGATCCACAACCTGGACTGAGCATAGCACTGTTCAAGCAACACAAAGCTCTTTGTCTCAACATATGCAATCCATGAAAATATCTGTGGGTTGGGGAATATCAGTCTGATTAAACAAGAAACAGTTCAAATGATATCAGAAGGTAGGTGCATGCTTTTTGCAACACCAAACAGGAAGCAGGAACACCAGGACCAGTGAGAAATCTTCATGTTTGAAACTGTTCAAATTCATTCCTCGTGTCATCAGAGCTGTTATCAGCACTGAGAAATGCTTTTTGTAGTGTTGTATGATAGCTGCAAACAAAAGTCCAAGACCTTGTGATACTTGCGGATCGAAATGGTTATCTTTAATTATCTTGCAGTTCATGGTGAGAAGACAATCTTGACACCAGGCCAGGCCGTGGACTTACAGCAGCTGTTTGTGCCTGGAATTGTCATTTTAAATTCTTGTCCATTGTTGGAATTGGTCTTCTTGTATTAGATCAGAAAAACTGGTGAGATCGTTACATTTCCCCTCTCTCAGTTTTTTCATTTGAAAGAAATGCTTTCACATTTTGTCTTCAAACAAATGGGATGCGCCCCATGAACAGTGAGGTGGGGGGGGGGGAAACCAGGTTTATCGTCTTATTCTGAAAACACTGACTAATACATCTTTGTGCGTTTACGTATAGCAAATGAGGAGAACGGGGGGGGGGGGGGGGGGGGGCGGGGGAAGACCAGGAGACATGGACAAAAATCCAGATGAACTATGCTACGAATGTTCAGAGGAGAGACGCAGCTAAATGATCATAAAACCTTAAAACCTCTTCAAACATTTTTTTTTTTTAAAATCAGGTTGCCTCAAGCAGAACATCCAATTAATTGAAAACACTCAGGATTTGCCAAAATGTCAAGTGATCAAGAGGTAAATATTTTCATGTTCATAGGGAACACTGCAGACCCAAGTTACATAACTGTTCGATTTTCGTATCACTCTCTGCTGTTAACAAGACAAATAGCAGGTCCTGTTTTCCTGTTTAAACTCATGAGGCGCTGTTAGTCTTCACGTTTTATTGAGAACGCACACATACAATGAAAAAGTACCTGAGGTATTTTTTTTACTACACTGTCAGAAATACTCCCCTAACAAGTCAAAGTGCTGCATTCAAAACTTCCATTTTGGTTTAGTGGTTCAGTTAGTTAGGTTTTAGTTTCAGGTTAACGAAAGGCAGTAATATGGATAAATGGTAAATGTCGTACTTTTATATATCTCCTTTCCTCTTCCAACACTCAAAGCTCTTTATACAAACTACATTTCTTAACCCCATTCACACACTGATGACCATTTGTCTGCCATGCAGGTGCCAAGTGCCTATCAGTTTGTAGGAGCATAACCATTCCTTGAACCACCGATCATGTAGATTGGTTGAGTGAGCCACTCTGCATGCCCTGAGATGCCAGCTAGAATGATCAATTACAACTATTTTTTTAAAAAGGAAAAAGAAAAAAAAAATTTTACAAACAAGCAATGATTCACAATATGGATATAATTGTTTTTTCTAATTAATTATAAATTGTAATATTTGAAATCAATGCCCAGAATATGAACCTAATCCGGTTTGTTAACCAGCTAAATAAAAACAGCTGAGAAAAAAGTTTTTTTTTAAGTGCACGACAAACAAATGTTCGAGAGAAACTTACCTGTAAAGTTCAGGATGAAAGAAAACAGAAGAATCCGAAACTTTAACTTCATCTCGATCGTTTGATGAAGAACAGAATCACTGTCGATCACACAGTTTACGGGAGACAAAAGGAAAAAGCTCAGTCGATCTAATGGGATCGAACTGATGAGTAAACTAGAGCCGGCCGCACTTTCACTTTCAATTTGAGAATCCGGGGGATTTTTAAAGGTCAACGACGGACACAAGAGAAACAAATGAACTACGTGGCATATTTACACACGTAGAAGCGTAATTAGGAGAACATGAACCAGGAAAATGATCAAATCTGCGAGGCTGAACTGGGAATGCACGAAGGAAGCGCCTGTTCACTCCAAAAGATTTTTTGAGGACATCCGAGTAAAATAACGGTCAATAAAAAGGAAATTATTTCAGCTTTGTAGCATTGTATACCTCTAACGTATAAGATGGATAGATGATCTCTGTCTCTGTTTCACCAAATTTAATTTTAAAAACATGAGTTCAAAAACAGCGAGCTTCATTTAGCAATGAAAGTAGAAGAGAAAGTTAAAAACTGTCTTATTGTGCAGGTTAACAGACTATGATGAAGCTTATGATGTCAGAAAATGTAGATTTTTACTAAGCAGAACACAACTATTCCTCTCTGCGTCTCCTCAACCAAAGAATGAAAGAGGAAATGTTGGAGTCAGTGAAGAATGTAAGAAAAATCTCAAGTTCAAAGAAAAATATACTTTTATTAAAGGACAACAGACATAATAAAATAATAAAAAAAACATTCAAACTTCAAATAACTTGAATAACTAAACATTCAGAATTACATAGAAAAATAGAAACAGTGAACAACAACCAGAGAAACATTCACGCTGATCTGTCCACGTATTGTTTTGGTGAAATTAATGGACAAATCAAATGTTTGTATGAGAATATTAATACAGTGTGGGTACACCAATGAACCATTTTCAGTTCTTCAAACAGTGTAACATTTTTGTGGAAACCATTTTAGTTACTGAGTTCATTTAAGATGCAGTACATCATTTAGAATTTTGAAATATAACTGTAAATTATGTTATGTTACTTTGTAACATTTTTCAAATTTATTGTAAACATTGCTAATTGCTTTCTCTTTAAAAAATGTAGCTAATAAATGTGGGTGAATGAGATATTTAGTGTAGAAGTGCTTTGAGTGGTCGGAAGAGTAGAAAGGAGATATATAAGTACAGACATTTACCATTTACCATATAGCTGCTGTTCGTTAAACCTGAACTACCTAACTAACTGAACCACATTAACAATAATGAAGTTTTGAATGCAGCACTTTAACGTGTAGTGGAGTATTTCTACAGTGTAGTACTACCTCAGGTACTTTTTCATTTTAAAGTATCTGCACCATTATATCACAATTACAGTAAGGTGACATAAAAAGTTCTCATGTGTCTGCGTTCTCAAATAATAACAGTGAGACAACAGCGTCCTCATGAGGATAAACAGGAAAACATGACCTGATATTTGTCTTGTAAACAGCAGTGAGTGAAACAAATGTAACAATCTTATGTAACTTGGGTCTGCAGTGACCATATGAACATTAGAAAATAATTACCTTGATCACTTTTGACATTTTGGCAAATCCTGAGTGTTAATTACCTTGGATGTTAAGGCACCTGAGTTAAAAGTTTTTAAGAGTTATGATCAATTATCTGCGTTGTCCCCTGGATCATTCAGAGGGATGTTCACCTGATTGTTGTCCTCCTCGTCTTCTTGTCTTCCCCCGCCGTCTCCTGCATTCTGCTCTATACGACACAAAAGATGTTATTAGTCAGTGCTTTTCAAAATAAGAAGATAAACCTGTCACACTGTCCATGTGGGCACTCCATTATTGTTTGAAGACAAAACTGTGAAGCTATTCTTTCAAATGAAAAACGAAGAGAGGAGAAATGTACGACTCACCAGTTTTTCTATATTTCTTCCATACAAAAAGACCAATTCCAACAATGACAAGAATTCCAAAGACAATTCCAACGACAGCACCTCTGCTAAATCCACGGCCATCAGCTGGTGTCAAGATTTTTTCTTGATCGTGATCTGCAAGATAACATTCATCCATTTCAGATCCTCAGTATCACAATGTGTACTTGGACTTTTGTTGCAGTATCATACAACACTACAAAAAGCATTTCATCACTGCTGATAACAGCTCTGATGAACGTAGGAATGAATTGAACAGTTTCAAACATGAAGATTTCTCACTGGTTCACTCACTGGCTGAAAATAATGCACCTACCTTCTGATAATATTGAACATGTTTGATTTTATCAGACTGATATTCCCACCAAGTTATTTCACTGGTGTGGATCTATTTGTATTTGACGAATCATAATCTGTTGGCACTTATTACTGTTAACTAATAAATGGAGCTTTTTGAACTGTTGTATAAAAGAAATATAACAATTAAAGTTTTGCTGTTATACTATTTTATATCATCTCCAATTTCTGACAGTCAGTTCTCAAAGATACAAAATAAATCAAAATACTGAACCAACTCATTGAAATGAGCAGATCTGGGTTAATCTGGGTTTCAAAGTGTTTCACAGTTTCAATAAAGACCATAAATATTCATTTAAGTGAACCTGCAATAACATTTTTGTTGTTTGCTAATGTGGATAGAAATAAGTAGAAGTCAAAATATTCACTGAGCAGTTTTATTAGTCTGACGTCCTTTGTCTGCATCATCCTCTGACTCTTTTTAAAACATTGTGTTAAACAGTGACTGTGATTAAGAGATAAAATACTTTAACATTAAAAATATGACTTACTTAATTTTAATAATATGGACTCACCAACAATGAGGGTAACTTTGCCTCTCTTGACCAGTCTGGGAACAAAGCAGGTGTAATTTCCTGCATCCCGTTCAGTTACTTTGGTCAGTTTCAGTGAAATGTTTCCTCTGGACATTTCTTCATGGAAGAGAGACGTTCTGTCTTTGTAGTTCTCGTCCTGACCAGCAAGATTGTCTGTCCCACTTCGATACAGGTGTACCTGTTTTTCATCCTGTCTCCACTCCACTGTTAGAGTCGACACGTCAGATGGAGGCCCCAGGTGGCATGGCAGAATGACGTCTTGACCGACTGTTGCTTTGACTGGTTCATGTGATCCAATCACATCAGACTCATCTGAGGAAACAAACATTTGCATTTAGACTTCTTGTTGCACAAACCAACTTTGAGCCGCCGATGACTCCCTTTAAGTATTTAATGAAACCCCTTAATTAACTCAATCAGTTCTCTACCTTTTTCAGACAGTCTGACTTACCAACAGTGAGTTGGATGGACGCTTCCTTCTGCATTGATGGAAGAGAACATTTATATTCTCCTGCATCAGAAAGTTTCACCTTGAAGATTTTCACGGAGACGTTTCCGTTCTTCAGTTCATCCACAAACAGTCTGGTGCGGAAATAATAAGATGGATTTTGAATATCAGAATTCAGTCGTCCATCTTGGTGATAATGGATGTACTCTGGGTTCAAATCAGGTCTGGTCCACACCACGGTCTCTAAATCTGCATCGATGGGAGGTTCAAGGTGACATGGTAGAATGACACCATCACCAGCCAGGGCCACGATTGGTTTCTTTGAACAAATCAACTCTAACTGCTCTGCATGGTGAAGAGAAAACAAGAAACAGTAGCGTGATTATAATTCATGTCATCAAATAATTTTTTTTGAAATAAAATAAAAAAACGTATTAATTTAGCACCGGCCAAAACAGACTCTGACTCAAGAGTTAATGTCTGTGACTGATGAAGTCTACAAAGATGTGATCAGATGACATTCACTCAACACACACAACTTATAGCACACATCAGAACTGACTACAACACTCTGGGTGAGGTCCAATAGTCAATGTTGCTTAGGAAGCTTCCTCACTGAGTGAAATGAATACTGAAGTATTAACGTAGCCACCATGATCAGAGCTGGAGGCATGTCGCATGAACTCTCTCAGAAATCAACGTTCAGTTAAATAACCTCTAAAAGAAAAAAACAAATGTTGACCATAACAAGGTCAACAACAAATTCAAGAAGAACTTGTGATCAGTGCTTCCACCTGGAAGTTCTGGACGAAATGTTTGTGCTTCAGTTATTTCATGGCCTACATTTAACATTTAAATATTTAACATATCAGTAATAACAGTGTTTAAGAAAAATCTTGAATGAGTTGAAACATGTATCCAGCAGAGATGTAGACTCCAGTCATTGTTTTAATTAACTCTTGTTCTACCCACACTCTCTGTGTGTCGTGTTATCTAACAGCTCTAACCTGTCCACAGGTGAAAGCATTAAACCTGCTGACTGTTTTAAACTCAGCAGCAGAAAACAGCCCATTCAATCTAAATGAACAACACAACACAACAAATTGTTGCTGACAGTCTTTCCATGATCGCCTATCTCAGTGAACTGACCTTCAAAAGAGGGCCGGTCCTAGCTATGGGCAATGTGGGCGGCCGCCCAGGGCGCAGTCTCCGTGGGGGGCGCACGATCGCCCGAAAAAGAAAAAAACCTCAGTAATTTTCGATACCGCTCATTAAGTTAGCGGAGCGGGCGCTCCGGGAGCGGGGTGTTGACAAGGCAGAGGGGGGCGGCGGACAGACTGATGGGGACGCACGGCGCATCCAGGGGCTCACGGGCGGCCGTGAGGGCGCACGAGAAAATGTTCGCCCAGGGCGCAAATGTGGCCAGGACCGGCGCTGTAATCAGAACTTTAATAGTCTTCCATGGAAAGTCCCGTGTGTGCCCGTTCGCCATTTTCAGAAAAGAGAAATTATACTGAAGGATCCTGTTCTGCCTCAGCACAGAACAAACACATTGTTTCTACATTTTCACGTCGAATAACCTTTGTAGAACTCTTTTACAACCATTACAAAACATTACAGAAGAGACATCTGTTTAAAAAAAACGTCCGCACAATTCATTTCCTGCTTTTCCGTCTGAGAAGACAAAGAAATGATCAGCTGATGACGAGAAACTTACCTGTAACGTTCACAGTCAAAAACAGAAACACCAGAAACGTGAAGTTCATCCCGAATGTTTGTTAAAGAACAAAAACTGATCACACCGACTTCATAATCCGTCCATGAAGACTAATTTTACATCTGGCTCATGTCCAAATGTATAGTCACGTGATTGTAACCTGACCCATCTGTAATTTTTTTCAACTTTAAAGTTTCAATACATACCAGTTCACACTGTGCAGTAGTAGTACCAACATAGTTACATATGAAGGTATAATAAAAATAAAAACAAACAAACTTTGTAATCTTACATACAAAATGAAAGTTCTAGTTATAACTGTTGTGACAGCTTCTTACAGCGGAGTATTAGGGCCACATTTAAATAAATAAAAAATTACGAGATTTAAGGCGTTATTAAATATGACGAGAATTAATTGCTATAACTGAATCTTAAAAATTTACATTTATGGATTTCCCCAATTAAATATAGAGGTTGACAATAATACAGTTTCTTTTCTTTGTATTCACTGTCTGACATTTTCAGACAAACACGTCATAAATATGTATCATGAATCATGCAGAAAAATATTCAGACATTCAAAATAACATTAAAGAAATTAAGTTTATTAGACTGATTCACGTTATTCTAGTACAAAGAGCAAATGAAAAGGTTGGATGATAATAACTTTACAGTGTGAATACAAAGTGACGCCCAAGACTCCAACAGAAGCTCCAGCAGCAAGAGGTTCAGATCACACTCCTTATTTAAAGTATTTTATATGTTTTTATGACATTCACCTGCAGTTCAACTGTCAGCTGACATGCTGCCTGCTCACCTTCTTTAATGAATGGAGCTCAGCAGGGGGCGTGGAGGAAGGACTGAACCATTTCATGTAACAGACGGGGGTGTTGGGCAACTGAGGATATTTCTTTTGCTAAAAACAAGTGAATAAAAAGAAAGCGTCTGTGAACATGCCATATTAATGAAGGTAGGTTCATAATAAATTAAAAAGTCATATATGCTAATACATAATAATAATAATAAATAAAGATCTAGTATTTGTCAGGCCCCCTTTCAGGTACAGGTCTGAACTTCCTAATACAGAGCCACTGATGTCATGTGAGGTCACAGTCACTCCTGGTGTCAGTGTGTGCACACACACCTCACACACAGATTGAAACACACTTCTGTTGTTGGAGATGGAGATGAAGTTCATGCATCTGTTTTTTCTGGTGTCGCTCACCGTGAACTTTACAGGTAAGTCACTCTGAAAAAGACTTTTCTCTCAGCTGTTACATCTTGATTAGTCATGACATTAATAAACAGGATTAATCTGCACTAAGCTTAAAACACATGCACTGTGACTTCTCCTCACTTTGTACTAACTCTCACACTGTGACGCCCATGCAGCTCTCACACCACATGTCCATTAACCTACAGATTCATGTTCAAGTTCAGTACACAGTTTTACCAAGGGAGTGCAGCAGGTAAGAAAGGTGCAGTGTGCATGGATATATGTGCAGGTTTACATTTCACTGTGTAAACCTAAAGAAAGACTTCCTCCTGTCTGTGTGTGTGTAATGTGGACAAATTGTTTCCATGCTGATGCTCAGTCGTCCAACGCCCTCCTGTACTCTCATAGTTTCGTCCTTTGTAATGAGTTTCATACTCAGCATGTGAGAACATGTCTGACATCTCCTGCTGTTGCATGCATGTGTGTGTGAAAGGACGACATTGTCTGCATCTGTGGAACAAGGCTTATTTCCTGTGTTACTATGGTTACGTGGATGCTCTGAAACTTTGTCATCAGGAGTTTTTTGGTTAGTATGACGATAAAAAAATCTTGAATGTAATTGAACCAATCTAAAGCCAAATCAAAGTGAAACCTCATGAAATGTTACATTGTTTATCCTCGCTCTGATTGGTCAGACAGGAACTCTGGTTATTACCTTCATTAAGAAGATGAACTGTCTTTGTCTTTGTCACTAAATATTCAGTTACCATGTGACCGCAGTCCAAACTAAATAGTTCACATAAGAACTCTTTGTCTGTCTCCTGATTTCATCTGATTCTTTGTTTTCTGGACAAAATGATCCTGCAGGTTTTTGAACGCTTTGTGTTTCTGTCTGTAGCTACTCGACAACCCTCAAAGTTGTTGCAACAGGAAGTCTAAATGCAAATGTTTGTTTCCTCAGAAGAGTCTGATGTGATTGGATCACATGAACCAGTCAAAGCAACAGTCGGTCAAGACGTCATTCTGCCATGCCACCTGGAGCCTCCATCTGATGTGTCGACTCTAACAGTGGAGTGGAAACAGGATGAAAAACAGGTACACCGCTATCGAAGTGGAGCAGACGATCTAGCTGGTCAGGACGAGAACTTCAAAGACAGAACGTCTCTCTTCCATGAAGAAATGACCAGAGGAAACATTTCACTGAAACTGACCAAAGTAACTGAACGGGATGCAGGAACTTACACCTGCCATGTTCCTAAACTGCACAGTCAAGTCAGGAAAGGCAAAGTTACCCTCACTGTTGGTGAGTTCATACTATTAAAATTAAAAAAGTCATATTTTTAATGTTTTAAAGTATTTTAGTTCTTAATCACAGTCACTATTTAACAATGTTTCAACAGAGTCAATGGATGATCCAGACAAAGGACGTCAGACTAATAAAACTGGTCAGTGAATATTTTGACTTCTACTTATTTCTATCCACATTAGTTTAAACCAGAAAGAAAACAGCTACTCTTGCTGTGTTTTTATCACATATTAATATTTTATTTCATTTCTTTTTGTACACATGGACCCACAAACCTGCACCCTGTAATGTACATGTTGATGTAACTCCACTCATCCTTCATTCATCAGGAAACTGTTGAAAGTTGTTGTCAGGTGTTAAAGCGCCATCTACTGCTGGGTTGTTGAGATTGTTCAGCGAGAACAGTTTTGTCTGAGATGACAAATGAATTAATTATTTTAATTCTGGATTCAGTTTGAAACATTTTGAAACCCAATGAGAAAACAAACAATGACCCTGAGCGAGAGATGTGGATGTGAACAATGGATGGATGAAGAACAAACCCTGACGTCTTTCCTCTGTTGTTCCAGCTCGTGTCCCTGGAATTGTCATTGGCTGTGTCATAGGTTTCATCATTGTGTTAATTGCCTTTTATACATGGAGGAGAAAACACAAGTAAGTTGTACTTTTATCTTTTATCTTGTTTAATGAATAGGTTCACAATTTTGTCTTCAAGCAAAGTCAAGTGACCACATGTAGTCTGAGAGGTTTTACTTGTGTGTGGCTATCACCTGCAGGCAGAGGCAGCTTTGACAGCCTTCTTCATCCCTGCATCGCAGACTGGACCTAGAGATGTGGAACGTCCCCTTACTGGTGGGGAAGGAACCAGAGCTTGTGCGACAGCAGTTCCGGTCTTCTGGGAGTCTCTAGCTGGCGTCCTGGAAGGGATTCCTTCTGGTGATTCTTGAGTTCTGCTGGTGGGTGATGATGGAGAAACCTCGTCAGGAGAGTTTGGGAGGGACTGCCTGCTCCATCTGAACCTGAGTGATGTTTTATAACTGGACTTCTGTGCTAGTCGTGAGTTGGTCATAACAAACACCATGTTGGAACCTAAGGTTGTTCATATGTGTACTTGGTTGGTCTTATGTCCTGGACGCTCGGGCGAGCAATCGAGCGGTCAGCTGACCACCGTCTGGGGGTTAGTTGGATCAGATGGCAGGGCAGAGCTGTCTTCAACTCAGACCTCCAGAACAATTTTTTGCAAGTTGGGGACATCAGAGTGAGGTGATCATCTCTGAAAAGTCAACTTTTAGTCAGAAAAACTATTTCAGCTTTGTAACTTTGCATAGCAAAGTCTCTCTGTCCTCAAATGTTGTGTTGAATTATGTTAAACATAAAAAATCAAGTAGTAACTGTCGGATTCAATAAAGAATATAAGAAAAATCTGTACACGTTAAAAATCTTTTTATTATCAATCAACAGACTTAGAGATTAGACACATCTGTGGTACAACCACTCCCCAGTTCACAGTCCAGGCAGCTCGGCTAACAAACAAACTGAGCTAACAGCAGCTACAGCTGTCAGCAGTTTATCTGTGACCTGAACTGTTAAAAATGTCAATGCCGAGCTAAAGAACATCATCTGATACTTTTATACAGGCAAATCTTAAGACAAACACATCCCAAATACATGTCATAAAGCATACAAAAAAATATTCAAACATTCAAAGTTACATAGAAGAGTCTTTTTTGGTGGCGTGTATCCTTTATAATAATAATAATAATGCATTTTATTTCAAAGCGCCTTTCAGAACACCCAAGGACACTATACAAAGACAAAAAAAAACATAGAAATACAAAGAAAAAAGGCAGTACACAATAAAAAGCACAGGCTGTAAAATATAAAACAAAAAAAATAATTAAAAGTCAAAGTGCATAGGCTAACTGAAACAAATGAGTTTTCAGTCTAGATTTGAAGAGGGGTAAAGAGTTAATATTGCGGATGTCAGGGGGTAGTGCATTCCAGAGTTGGGGAGCAGAGCAACTGAAAGCTCTACTCCCCATAGTACTGAGGCGGGCAGTGGGGACAGTAAGGAGGAGGGAGGAGGAGGAACGAAGGGAGCGAGAGGGAATAGCAGTGTGAAGAAGATTAGACAGGTAAGGAGGGGCAAGATTGTGGATGGCTTTGAAAGTATGGAGGAGTACTTTAAAATGAATTCTGTGCTTAATGGGGAGCCAGTGGAGATGCTGTAGTACAGGGGTAATATGGTGAAATGAAGGGGTTCTGGTAATGATGCGGGCAGCTGAGTTTTGGACCAGTTGCAACTTGTGAAGGGATTTGTGGGGGAGACCAAAGAGGAGGGAATTACAGTAGTCAAGACGGGAGGTGACAAGGCTGTGTACAAGGATGGAAGAGGTGTGGGAGGAGAGGGAGGGGCGAAGACGATTAATATTGCGTAGGTGAAAGTAAGCGGACCTAGTGATGTTGTTAATGTGGGAGTGGAATGATAGAGAACTGTCTAGGATGACACCCAAGCTCTTGACCTGGGGAGAGGGGGAGACTGAGGATCCATCAATTGAAAAAGAGATATTGCTAGCTTTGGATAGGGTGGATTTGGTGCCTATAAGGAGGACTTCTGTTTTGTCACTGTTAAGTTTTAAGAAGTTGGAGGTGAACCAGGATTTGATTTCGGACAAGCATGAGGTAAGGGAGGGGGGGGGGAGAGTTTATCCCGTTTGTCTTCAATACAAAACAACAGTTTCAGAAAGAAGCTTACAAAACTCCCTTTACATGTTATTCTGCTTAAAAATGAGCACATCAAAAAGTTGCATGACAATAAAATTAATGCAGTGTAAATACAAAATAGTGTTTTTCACAGCAGACACAGAACGGTAAAAACAGAAAACATGAAAACAAGATGAAATTATAAAATGTATTAGATTTTTTTTTTTATGTAATAAAAAGCATATATTAATAGTCCACACACAGTTCATATATACACATCTTTCATATATCACTCACACAGTCACAGTCGCTTGCTGGTACCCTTCACTTAATCAACTGCTGTACTAAAGTATAATTTAAAGTTATCTGTATGACTCCACTACTTCAATTAAAGGTAATATTATCAGTAGTTAGAGTGCAACCTGAGTGTTTTTAATTAACTTGGATGTTTGGCCTGAGGCACCTGATTCAAAAATATTCGTTTGGAATGGAAGAGTTATGATCAGTTATCTACGTTGTCTCCTAGATCATTCAGAGGGATGTTCACCTGAATGTCGTCTTCCTGTCTTCCCCCGCCTTCTCCTGCATTCTGCTCTATACGACACAAAAGATGTTATTAGTCAGTGCTTTTCAGAATAAGAAGATAAACCTGTCACACTGTCCATGTGGGCACTCCATTATTGTTTGAAGACAAAACTGTGAAGCTATTCTTTCAAATGAAAAATGAAGAGAGGAGAAATGTACGACTCACCAGTGTTTCTACATTTCTTCCATACAAGAAGACCAATTCCAGTTCCAACAAGGACAAGAATTCCAATGACAATTCCAGCGACAGCACCTCTGCTAAGTCCACGGCCATCAGCTGGTGGCAAGATTTCTTCTCCACCATGAACTGCAAGATAAAATTAATCCATTTCAGATCCTCAGTATCACAATGTGTACTTGGACTTTTGTTGCAGTATCATACAACACTACAAAAAGCATTTAATCAGTGCTGATAACAGCTCTGATGAACGTAGGAATGAATTGAACAGTTTCAAACAGGAAATTTTTTTACTGGTTCACTCACTGGCTGAAAATAATGCACCTACCTTCTGATAATATTGAACATGCTTGATTTTATCAGACTGATATTCCCACCAAGTTATTTCACTGGTTGCATATGTGATACAAAGCAGCTTTGTGTTGCTTGGCAACAGTGCAGCTCCAGTCCAGGTGTGGATCTATTTGTATTTGACGAATCATAATCTGTTGGCACTTATTATTACTGTTAACTAACAAATGGAGCTTTTAGAATCACACTCGAGGATGTGCTGTTATACAATTTTATATCATCTTATAACATCTCCAATCTCTGACAGTCAGTTCTCAAAGAAAAATACTGAACCATCTCTGAAACCCAGACGAACCCAGATCTGCTTAATTTTCATCTCAGACAAAACTGTTCTCACTCAACAGTCTCAACAACCCAGCAGTAGATGGCGCTTTAACACCTGTCAACAACTTTCAGCATTTTCCTGATGAATGAAGGATGAGTGGAGTTACATCAACATGTACGTTACAGGGTGCAGGTTTGTGGCTCCATGTGTACAGAAAGAAATGAAATAAAATATTAATATATGTGATAAAAACACAGCAAGAGTAGCTGTTTTCTTTCTGGTTTAAACTAATGTGGATAGAAACAAGTAGAAGTCAAAATATTCACTGACCAGTTTTATTAGTCTGACGTCTTTTGTCTGCATCATCCACTGACTCTGTTGAAACATTGTTAAATAGTGACTGTGATTAAGAGATAAAATACTTTAAAACATTAAAAATATAACTTTTTTAAATTTTACTTAATTTTAATAGTAAGAACTCACCAACAGTGAGGGTAACGTTGCCTCTCCTGACCTGACTGTGCAGTTTAGGAACATGGCAGGTGTAATTTCCTGCATCCAGTTCAGTTACTTTGGTCAGTTTCAGTGAAATGTTTCCTCTGGTCATTTCTTCATGGAAGAGAGACGTTCTGTTTGTGTAGTTCTTGTCCTGACCAGCTTGATCGTCCACTCCACTTCGATAGCGGTGTACGTGTTTTTCACCCTGTTTCCACTCCACCGTTAGAGTCGACACATCAAATGGAGGCTCCAGGTGGCATGGCAGAATGACGTCTTGACCGAGTGTTGCCTTGACTGGTTCATGTGAGCCAATCACATCAGACTCTCCTGAGGAAACAAACATTTGCATTTAGACTTCCTGTTGTAACATCTCTGCAAACTAAGATGGCTGAACAGCAGCTGGTCCTAGCTGAGTCTTTTATTTGAACATGATACATATGCATATAATTCAAATGTAGAGCTCCCTTCAACTGATTGTCCAGAAAATGAGGAAAAGAAAATGTGAATTCACAAACATTTCCATCAATTATGTAAATATTAAGAGGGGCGCATTGTCATCATGGACGTATCAGAAGGACTGGAAACTGGACTCAAAGGTAACGCCATTCACTAGTGCACAAACCAACTTTGAGCCGCCCATGACTCCCTTTAAGTATTCAATAAAACCCCTTAATTAACTCAATCAATTCTCTACCTTTTTCAAGTCTATTTGATTCTCAGAATTCAGTCGTCCGTCTTGGTGATAAAGGATGTACTTTGGGTCTAAACCAGGTCTGGTTCATATCACGGTCTCTGACCTGACATCGATGGGAGGTTCAAGGTGACATGGTACCATCACCAGCCAGGGCCACGATTGGTTGATGTGAACAAATCAGTCACCTTGAACCTCGCATTTATTCATGCTATCAAACTGAATTTTTAAATAAAAAAAGCACTGGCCAACATCAGAGTCTGACTCAAGAGTCAATGTCTGTGACTGCAGAAGTCTAAAACGTCACAGAGTACGATGGTGACAGTAAAATGTTGCTACCAAATAAATGTAGAACACCAGCGTCCTCACAAACGTCTACAGGAGCACTGGCAACAGACTTCAACCAACAATGCCTTCAGAAGGCACACAGCGTTTTAAGGACCACAGCTACCCACAGTGGGGTCACCTCAGCCCGGCCCACTTTTTCCATGGTGGTGGAAATTGGATAAATGAGGCAACAGTTCAACTCTTTCTAGTGTGTAGTTTTTTTGTTGTTGTTTTTTTTTACCACAGTTCAACAAATTAAAATAATAACCCACATAAGCAGAGAGGTTAACAAAAAAGGTTAGGTTGGTAAATTAACAAAATGATCGGCCTCCTCATCTACACTAGTCTCTGCCTGAGTCTCTGGGATCTCACTCTCACATACCTGTCTGACTCACCTGCATTACATAACATGAATAAAATGGCTTTTATGAGGGGGGAGGGCGAGCTATGAGAGCTGCAAAGCAGGAAATAGACTGTGTCGCCATTTTAATTCAAATATCCCTTTAAAAAATAAAGTTTTCTAACGGTTGTGAAATAGTTTTACAAAAGTTTTTCAAAGACCAAATGTAGAAAACATTGTTGTGTTCAGTGGTAGGACAGAACAGAATCCTTTATGAACATGAATTAATCTCTACAGATCAAAGATTGTTTTTTTTTTTCTGATTAATTATTCATTGTAATATTTGAAATCAGTGCCCAGAATATCAACCGAATAAAGGTAAATAAAGATTCAACAGCTGAGAGGAAAATATTTCGTCTGGAGTGAACGACAAATAAAATAGTTCACGTGATGAAGAGAAACTTACCTGCAAGGTTCACGATGAGAGAACACAGGAAAAAATGAATGAATGGCGTGGACTTCATCTCCATTGTTTGATAAAGAACAGAATCACTGTCGATCACACAGGGTGAGAGAGAAAAGGGCTGAACATGAAAGGATCACCGAGAATTTAAGTTTCACTTTCACTGTCGAAAGGTCACACACGGACATAGTTTAGATGACTGATTAACAAGTTTAACACAGAAACGTGTTTAACAGCATAGTTATGATTGTGAAACCTTTCTGTGCTGTGCGTCATCAGTCTATAGGCAACATTTTCTCTGTAGAATAATACGAAGAAATAAGAAAAAAGTAAAGCACATTATTATTTGTAAATGTAAATGTACTTTATTTATAGAGCCCTTTACAACAGTCCTTTCAGTGTACCAAAGTGCTTTACAGCAGGTAATAAATAACGAGAACAATAGGTAAAAAACAAACAAAATAAAAACAATAAAATGCAACAAAATCGAATAAGAAATGATAAAAGTGTCATCATACTACTGGGTATTAAAAGCCATCCTACAGAGGTGGGTTTTTAGCCTGGATTTAAAGAGGCCCAGGTCAGAAACAAGACACATCTCGACAGGGAGCTACTTCCAGAGTCTGGGGGCGGCGACGGAAAACGCTCGGTCACCCCAGAGTTTATATTTTGACCTGGGCACTTCCAGCTAAAGTTGATCTGTAGACCTCAGAGCTCTAGCAGGATTGCGGACAGTTAAAAGCTCAGATAAATACGATGGGGCGAGGCCGTTAAAAGCTTTAAAAACAAATGTTCAAAGTTTAAAATCAATTCTATCTTGATAAGATGTCAAACTTGATTAAGATGTCAAACTATTTATTTACTCGGCTCGGATTTGGGTATAAAAGGTGAATTCAGTTTAAAATTCCTCATTCCTGTTTAAAAAAACTTTTTTATTTATTGATCTTTTGGATCAATAAATAATATCTAATAGAATAAAGCCACAATTTGAAGCTCATCACACGTCTCCTCTTGTTCACACTCAGTCTGCACTTTAGGTACACCTGTACCTGTGCAATACTTTTTGATTCCATAACTGTAGCTCTTGTATGACTGGAATTTCCTGTAAATGTTGCGTTCTCTCAATTGCTGCTGTTCTTCCATAACACCAGCAGATGGCGCTCATTACCTGACCAGACCACTTTCTCCTCTTGTAGTAGGGCCTGCAGTCAGAAAGCTGCTGATATAACAACAACACTTTGTCTGGGGCTTCAGGTATGCAACTGACAAAACCAGCAACGCTCCTTGCATTGTGTTGTACAGTATACTGTCACCTATCAGAAGACTTGCTTCATACAAGCAAGTCTTCTGTGATTTAAAGTGCACAAGTAGAAAACAGGGAAGCGGGCTGACGGAGTGCAAGATTTTCATTTCCCACATGAAATCAAGAAGTGGTTTGTAGCTGGAACGTCTTTGTTTTTGTGTTTTCCAACCGGACAAGAAAAACGACACTGTCAAATGTAAACTCTGCAAAACCTCAAATGACATTTAATGAAAATATATTTATGCACAGTTATTCATACATATACATGTATGGAAACATTATGGTTAACAAAGGCAGCACTTGACACGTATTTGCTTTCTAGTAACAGCTGTCACATTCTGGGACATGCCAATGCCGCATCCCGTTTCTCTTGAGCTGAGTCTGAGCTGAGAATGGACTTGGCACAGACCAGAAAAACTTTTCACTCACTTGGAAGTTAAACTTGGAGTTTTGAAGTTCCAAGTTCCCAGTTTGGAAGTTCGGCTATAACACCCCCTGAAGTCAGATTTCTAATTCGGAAGATCTGACTCTAAATCCACGATGCTGCCTGAATTCAAACTAAGAGTTTGTTTTGTGGGTTTCCTGTTTTATTTTGTAGTTCTCCCCTGTCTGTCTTCCACTTCCTGCCTTGTTGTTGATGGCACCTGTCCCTGATCGTTTTTACCTGGTGCCCTGCATGGCCATTGAGTCCTGTATTTCCTGTTTCTGTACTCTACCTCTATGTGTCTTACATGTCCTTACGTATGTGTGTTTTTAAGCTTACCCGTGTTCTTGCTCTGTTTCCAGGTTCTTTCTTAGTTATTTTTTTGCCCTGGACCACCTTAGTTATTTTCAAATCTTGCTCCTGTGTTCCTTTGTGTTCAAACCACAGGCCAGTAAGTAATTAAGATACTTTTAAATGCAATACCCAGGGGCCTCATGTACAAAAAACTTGCGTGGATTTCCTACTAAAACTTGCCGTCGCCAAACCCGGAAACTGTCGTACGCACAAAAATATTCAGATGTATCAAGTGTGCGTTCGCATGGATCCAAGCACATTTCTTTTGTACATGCCATCAACGTGGAATTGAGCGCACGTGCAACTCCTCCCTGTCCACGCCCCATTACATATGCAATCTATTTAAATAGGCCCCGGGCCTGAGATTCACCTCTTCGCCGATCAGATAACACGATGAACAAATGAAGAAAATGATTTCACAGAGTCTGAGCTAGATATTCTAGTGAATGAAGTGGAGTTCTGTTGGTACCCTGTCAACAGGGAGAATATGACAAAAAAAAGACGTGAGTGGGAGCGTGTGTGTGAGGCTGTAAATGCCGTGGGATCAGAGCAGCGCACACACAGGTGTGGGAAGGTGTGGACAGGTGTGGCGGTGTGGCTGGCTGACATTTTACGCCCGCTTTTATGCACAAGAATACTGACACAGGGAGACAATCAGGGGCTTGTTAGATAGCTCTGCAGTTCTAATTTCACCAGCAAGAAAAAAAAAAAGAAAACCAAAAACATGATATTTGAATGCGCACATGCCCAAATGCATGGCACACTGGCACGGCTTCTGGGTAAGTAAGAGTTATTCGTTTAATTGTCCCGTATGTACATACGGGACAATTAAACGAATAGAAGCCACCCATCGCGCACCGTGCCAGCCTCCAGCCTGTTCCCAACCATGCTGTTAGTCATAATGATGAGGCATGCGTTGTACCAGGCCACCTTGCCGCGATGTTAGTTAGCTGCATTCGCGCATCAATCTATGATTTGAACATTTGATGAATTAAAATTTCCTACTTAGATAAACAGCTCCCGACTGGATTCCCCTGTTGCCAGGACCCCAGCGTACCAGCACACCCCGAGCTACTCGCCGGCCCCCGTTGCTCCTACTCGGGCCTGCCGCAGCTCTGGCACACAACCCAGTAAACACTGGCCTTGGTAACCGAAAATCGGCTTATGAGCCAATTATCATGGTTTGCAAGTAAATCCTTGCGTTCCTTAAGTCTGCTCACGTTTGCAAGGTCCTCTAACAACGCTAACGTGCCATTGTTAATACCATTTTCTTCATCACATTACGCATGCTTTTATATCCACCCAATAACTGCAAACACGGGGTGGTGTTAATTGTTTCATAAGTTTGTCTCTGAGTGCACATCACTCTGATGCTACTTGTTTTACATTATTAACAGTTTCCCAGCGTCACCTCTAAGTGTCGCCAAGGAACAATAGCTGTAGAAACGTGCGTACGACAGCTATGGAATTGGCGTGGGCACAGACATTTCTACGTTGTTTCACGTTTGATACATTTGAACATGGCGTGGGAAAGGACGTAGCCACTTTTTTTTGTGCGTACGCATGTTTGTACATGAGGCCCCTGGTCTCCATCCCAACTATTGTCTGCTATTGGGTCCACTCCTATGCCCTGTGTCGTT